>NW_016806659.1:2663750-2672030 GCF_001698545.2 Rhinopithecus bieti
GCGGGGAGTCGGGCAGGAAAGGGGGAAGCCGCAGGCCCGCGTCGCCAGAGACCGGAGAAGAGGCGGGAGTGGCGACTCCGCGGACAGGGGAGCCAAGCTTCCTGGTCGTAGTCTTCGTCGCCGCCGCGGGCCGTGCAATCCCCGAACGCTGCGCCCAACGGCCGCGGCACCCTAGTCAGGCGCCGCCGCTGAGGGCAGGCAGCCCGGCCGCCACTACACACGGACTCGTGACGTCGGGCGTAGCGCGGCGCACGTCACGGCCGCTCGCTCGTTCGCGCGCACCCCTCCGCCCGCCGGTAGCGGAACCCGTCGCGGGCGCGCGCCCGGCTCAAGGGAGTGGGTCGGCGCCTGCGCAGAGGCCCGCCACGCCCACACACATGCCCCGGCCCCCACCGGCCTGACGGCGCGGGGATTCCCAGTCCTGGCTCCGCCCCGGCCTCGGCCCCGCCCCATGGCCTCGGGCAGCCTGCGCTGTTCCGTGTGCGCGGCGCATACGCACCTGGGTTGTCTCGAGCCTGCGGTAGTGGCCAGATCCCAGACATCCGAGTAGATCCCGTGGAAGGTCTCCCACGTGGGTTGCGGACAGGGCCCAAGGGTAGCAGAGCTAGCAGAGGCAGTGACGGACTGAGTCTGTGGCAGGTCGTTTGCAAGGAGAAAAGCCATCTGCTTCTTAATTTATGGCTCAAGTTTCAGAATTTTATTCCCGAAGGACTTTAGAAATTACTTCAGGCTTGCCACCTAACCTTAAACCACCCCCTTGGAGACCAGCTAAGTGTTATTTGTGTTTTCTGTTTAGTTTTTATCACCATCGATACTTGGTTGTAACAATGGTTGTGTACATTGGTTGGCCCAGCAAGTATTACTTCTCCAGCTTAACAGATGTGGAAACTTCAGCCCAGAGACATGAGTTGACACCCCACCCCCAAAGCTAGAGTCTAAAACCCTTTCCTTCGCTCCTCATCGCCCACAGGATAAAATGCAAATTAATCAGACTAGCGATGAGGCCCTCCGTGGTGTGCCTAACCTGCATCCCGAGGTTTTCACCCTACTTTGATCCAGAAAGCATCTTTCCGCCCCCTCTCTTCTCCCTTCCTTAAATACCCCTTACAACTTCCTGTACCGTTCTTCCCTGTTTAGCTTCTACCTGGTTTCTTGGCACATGCTGGATCCACCCCTTTCATGCATATTCCAGACCATATTTCCACTGCAGCATTTGAGATGAGAGAGATGGGAATGGGACTCACCCACCCAGAGCTACCCCAACTTGGGCTCTAAGGGTCAAGGGAGCTGGCACTTTTGCGGCAGAGACTGAGGGAGAAACTGTTGTGCAGTGTCAAAACATCTCTGGGTTTCCTCCAGGAATCTTTATTACAGGTTCATTAACAGAGGTGTCAGAGGCACAGGAACAAGGATGTGCACCTCAGAAACACAGAGCTCCGTGGAAAATCAGTTTGCTTCTATTTATTTAAAAAATGGAGGACCTTTGGGCCGGACGCGGTGGCTCAAGCCTGTAATCCCAGCACTTTGGGAGGCCGAAACGGGCGGATCACAAGGTCAGGAGATCGAGACCATCCTGGCTAACACGGTGAAACCCCGTCTCTACTAAAATACAAAAAACTAGCCGGATGAGGTGGCGGCGCCTGTAGTCCCAGCTACTCGGGAGGCTGAGGCAGGAGAATGGCGTGAACCCGGGAGATGGAGCTTGCAGTGAGCTGAGATCCGGCCACTGCACTCCAGCCTGGGCGACAGAGCGAGACTCCGTCTCAAAAAAAAAAAAAAAAATGGAGGACTTTTATGCACGAATCTAAGACCTTCTTGAATCTAACATTCTAAGATCTGTATGCCACAGAAAGGAGGGTCTCGGAATGCCTGAGGATAGTATTTAAATCTGAAACATCGATATTGTTTGCCACAGTTACAGGGTCACCACAAACCAAGCGTTCAATAAAAACGTGTTTGTTTACTAAGTAATCCAGAGATAAATTTTTTCCCCTCATAGTTCTGCTCATGTCTCCACTTCCTTCCCTCATTTACCACCCCTAGGGACTTCATTCACCTCTGGGTTCCTCAGAAACATCCTGTGCGTATAGTTATAATAGCTATTCTTTCTTTTTTGCCATTCTTTTTTATATTGGTGACTTTTCCTCTTGCTTAGATGTTAAATCTCTGACATCTTTGGTTATTTTAGTATATATGATTACAAATTAGTGATCTTGGGATTTTTTTCTTGATGAAACCATCATTCAATGAATATTGTTTCACCTTCCTACTCTGTACCTGAGATCACAGTGATAAAATTATATAGTCCCCACTGCCCAGGAACTCAGAATCCTGTGAGGGAGGCAGACAGGTAAGTGGAAAATGATAACACACTGTGACCTGCATCATGGGAGGGATGTGTATCAGGTGCCACAGCAGCAAGCGGAAGATGTCACAGGTGTGCCTGGGGAAGTGAGAGATGACTTCAGAGAGGAGATGTGGCGTGTTCCTTTTCTGTTGCTGCATAACAACAAACCGCCACAGACTTAGTGACTTAAAACAGTGTCTGTTTATTAGCTCCCAGTTATATGGATCAGAAGTTTGCACAGGGGCAAGGTTGAGTTCTCTACTCAGGGTATATTGCAAGGCTGAAATCAAGGTATCAGCTGGGCTGACTTCTTGCAAAGATCTTCCAAGCTCATTCTTCTTTTGGGCACAATTCAGTTTCCTGTGGTTGTAGGATTGACATCCCCATTTCCTGAGCCTGCCTACAGTTCCTAGAAGTCACGGACTTTCCTTCCATCCTTCCACATAACCCCTTCCATCCTGAAAGCCAGCGACAGAGACCTTCTTGCATGCCAAACATCCTCCTACATCAGATCTCTGTGTAACTTCCTCTTTTGCTCCCAGCCAGAGAAAACTCTCTGCTTTTGTTTTTATTTTATTTTATTTTTTTTGAGATAGAGTCTCACTCTGTCGCCCAGGCTGGAGTGCAACAGTGCAATCTCGGCTCACTGCAATCTCCATCTCCCGGGTTCAAGCAATTCTCCTGCCTCAGCCTCCTAAGTAGCTGGGATTACAGGCACGCACCACCACGCCGGCTAAGTTTGGTATTTTTAGTAGAGACGGGTTTTCACCATGTTGGTCAGGCTGGTCTCGAACCCCTGACCTCGTGATCTGCCCACCTCGGCCTCCCAAAGTGCTGGGATTACGGGCGTGAGCCGCCGCGCCCGGCTTTGAAAGCGTGCATGTGATTAGATCAGGCCCACTGACATAATCTGTTCTTAACATCAACATTGTCACATAACATAACCTGATCATAGGTGTATAATTCATTATAGTCACAGTACTGAAGGTTATGCAGGCTATGTACACCAGCCGTCACGGATCTGCAGGGACATCTTAGAATCTTGCTGGCCACATATCGTGCCATGGCTGGCAACTGAAACTTGAATGGGGGTAGTTATTTGCTGGAAGAAATAAGGATGGAGAAGTATGCATTCCAAGCAGAGGGAATCCTATGTGTCCAAGCTTGGAATTATGAGGGAACATGCCCTGCCTAGGAATGGCAAGAGTTGCTGGCCACTGGGTATTGGTAGAAATGCAGGCAGGGGGTGAAGCTAGAGAAGGAAGAGAGCTGCCAGGAGATTGGGAAGGAAGAATAGTAGAGCAGGCCAAACTGCTAGGAAGGGAGATGAAGGTCTAAAGGTCTAAACCACAGCTGTGGCCGTGAAAATGATACGAGTACTATTCGTTGGGATGCATTCAACTGCAATGAACAAGACACCTGGCCCAAAACAGCTTAAACTGTGAGGTTAATTTTATCACATAACGAAAATCCAGTAGAGGAGTCCAAGGTTGGTTAGGGCTGTGAACAGGCATACTGAGAATCAAAAGATGGCCGTCTCAGCTCCAAACATGACCTCCCACACAGAAAAGAAGGGGGAACTGTCCCTCTGTTTCTTTCCCTCACTCTTTTTTAAAATAAACTTTTTGTTTTAGAATGTTGACGAAAGAGTCAAACTCTGTAATTGAAGAGATTTGTTCTGAGCCAAGTATGAGTGACCATGGCCTGTGATACAGCCCTCAGGAGATCCTGAGAACATGTGCCCAAGGTAGCCAGATTACAGCTTGGTTTTATACATTTTAGGGAGACATAAAGCATCAAGCAATACATGTAAGGTGCACATTGGTTCAGAAAGTCAGGACAACTGGAAGCGGGGGCTTCCAAGTCATAGATGGATTCAAAGATTTTCTGATTGGCAATTGGTTGAAAAAGTTACTATTGATAGAAGATAATGTCTGGGTTATGGTAAGGGGTTGTGGAGACCAAGGTTTTATCATGTGGATGAAGCCTCCAGATAGCAGGCTTCAGAAAGAATAGATTGTATGTGTTTCATATCAGACTTAAAGAGTATGTTCTATCAGGAATTCCAAAAGGGAAGAGGGTAGAATGAGGCACGTCCGGCTACCCCTTTCCATCACAGCCTGAACTAGTCTTTTCAGGTTAACATTTGCGTGCCCTTGGCCAAGAGGAAGGGTCTATTCAGGTGGTTGGGGGGCCTTAGACTTTTATTTTTTGTTCATAAGAACAGTTTTAGATTTAAAGAAAAAGTGAGACGATAATACAGAGACTTCTCCTATACCCACATTCAGCGTTCATTTTCTCCTATTGGTGTAGTTTGGCTTTGTATCATCACCCAAATCTCATGTCAAATTGTAATTCCCCGTGTTGGAGGAGAGGCCTTGGTGGAGGTGATTGCCTCATGGGGTGGATTTCCCCCTTGCTCTTCTTGTGATAGCAAGTGAATTCTCACAAGATCTGGTTGTTTAAAAGTGCGTAGCCCTTCCCCCTTTGACGTTTCTCTCTCCTGCTCTACCACGGTAAGATGTGCCTGCTTCCCCTTTACTTTCCACCATGATTTAGGTTTCCTGAGGCCTCCCAGCCTTGCTTTCTGTACAGCCTGTGTAACTGTGAGTCAACTCTTTTCTTCATAAATTACCCAGCCTCAGGTAGTTCTTCATAGCAGTGTGAGAACAGACTAATACACCGCTTATTGCGAACTTGTATTAGTATAGTACATTTGTCATAACTAGTGAACCAATATTGACGCATTATCATTAACTGAAGTCCCATACTTTATTTAGATGTCCTCAGTTTTTTCCTAATGCCCTTTTTCTGTTCCAGGATCTCATCCAGGAGACCACACTACGCTTAGTCATCATGTCTCCTTAGGCTTCTCTTGGCTGTGAGTTCCCCTGTTTTTGATGGCCTTAACAGTGCTGAGGAGTACTGGTTAGGTGTTTGGTAGAATAGTCTTCAATTGTGAATCATCTAATGTTTTTCTCATGATGACACTGAGGTTATGAGTTCTGGGGAAGGAGACCACTGAAGTAAAGTGCCATCTTTATCACATCCTATCAAAGGTAGTCCATTGTCTTAGTCCATTTTGTGCCACTATAACAAAATACCACAGACTGGGTAATGTGTAATGAACAGAAATTTATTTCTCACAGTTCTGAAGGCTGGGAAGTCCAAGATTGAGGGACCGATGTCTGGGAAGAACCTTCTTGCTGTGTCATCCTGGGGGGGGGGGGGAAGGGCAAAGAAAAGATGAGAGAAAGGGGAAGAAGAGTCAAACTCATCCTTTTATAAGGTACCCATTCCCTAGATAATGACATTAATCCATTCATGAGGGCTCTGCCCTCGTAACTTAATCATAACTTCAATACCTCTTAAAGGTCCCACCTCCTAACACTGTTGCATTGGGGATCAGCTTTCCAAGACATGACCTTTGGTGGACATATTCAAACCATAGCAAGTATATACTGTCAGTATGATTTATGACTTGGTGTTGAGCTTGATCACCTGCCTGATATAGTGTTTGTCAGGTTTCTTCCCCGTAAAGCTACTCTCTATTCACCTCTTTCCATACTATACTCTTTGCAAGGAAGTCACTATGCCCAGCCCACACCTAAGGAGTGGGGAGCTATGCTCCACCTCCTTGAGTTCAAAGTATCTGCACAAATTACTAGAAATTCTTCTGCATGTGAGATTTGTCTCTTCTCCCCTGTTTACTTATTATGTAATCTTTTATTTATATTAATATAGACTTGTGGGTATATATTTTATGCTCTGGGTTATAATCTAATACTAACATTACTTCTTTTGTTGCTCTAATTATTCTGGGTTTGGCCATTGGGAGCACTTTGATTTGTCTCCTGAGTCCCTTCAATACACCTCATTATGGTTTTTTTATGTGTGTGTTTTTTTTGTTTGTTTGTTCATTTGTTTTTTTACTTTTCAGCACTTCTTTGCTTTCTAGCACTGCCAGCGCTCCAAGATCATCTTGAATATTTCCTGTCCCAGTCTAAAATCAGCCATTTTTCCAAAGGACCCTGGTTTCTTTCGTTGCAGAATGGTGTTAGAGACCAATATCTGGTGTTGGGTGTGCAAAGGATTCTCTTTTCATTACGGATAGTATTTCCCATCAGCCTCCCAGCAGACTACCCATTTTGTTTTTGCAGCAATGTCTGCTAACTGTGCCCCCAAGTTCATTCTCCTCTTCCCATTGTAATCAAATTTTATCTGAGCATATAGGACTCCTATAATAAAGAGTTCATTCCCTAGCTCCCTTGCAACTAAATGTGACCAGGTGACTAAGTACTGGCAAAAGGGAAGTCAACTGAAGTGTGTCCATCCAGAGACCTTCACTGAGAGTCCCTTTCTTAAAAGACTACTGCTTTTACGTCTTTCCTTGTCCCTTCCTCCCACACTGGAGTACTTGCAGGCCATCTTGGAGAGTCAGGACATGGGGCCATACACAGGAATGGTGGCTCTGGGAGCAGAATCCCCTCCCTAATCTGGACCACAGGGCTGTGTACTTTCTCATGGGAGATGTAAATGACTGCCCCGGTAGCTGAGCTGACTGCTAACAGTATTTTGTTGGCTGAGAGTTGCGTCACATGGCTATGATATAGAAGTCAGGATCACCATGATGGGTTCAGCCCACCTGCGGTCCACCTGGGGCTGGGCACACTGCCTGGCTATATCTAAGCAGAAGCCGGATTAGGTTACAAGGGAGCTGAGAGATGGATGGTTGTTGCCTAGCAGCCAACCGTGTTGGCCCTGAGAAGCTAGTGGAGAGGCAAGACTTGGGGGATTGTAGGGCCTACCCCATATGTAAATGATCTTCCGAAAATCTATGACGATTATCCCCAGGGCCACTTCACTGTTACAAGAAGCAAAACATTAGTAAATCTGAGTTTTAAAAGTTCACAGTGCTGCCACAGCCAAACAAAAGTTATTTCTGGGATTTCTGCGTGTGGAATGCCCAGAAAATTTTCTAAGTGTGGAAAGAGGCAATGTGACAAGATTTCTAACAGACAGTTGTCTTGAATTCTCTGTGATCTTGATCAGCTCTAATTCTTTTATCCATCAGTTGCTGGTACATTAACTTCTTTAATGTTATGTTTGTTATATATTTTCCATTGGTATATATATTTATAATAGAAAATATGGAAAACACCAGAAAAGAAAAAACTCATTCCTTCTATAGTTCTCTTTCTATTCAATTTTCTCTATTCATAAATCTTTCTTGTGCTGGTATTTTTTTATTTTAGATACATTTTAAATAGTTCTTAGGTATGAGTAGTTGTGATCTGTCCTATACATGCAATTTTGTATCTTACTGTTTTCACTTAACATGGCATAAGTAGTTTCTTTCTTCTTTTTTTTTTGAGACAGGGTGTCACTTTGTCACCCAGCCTGGAGTGCAATAGCATCATCTCAGCTCACTGCAAACTTCACCTCCCAGGTTCAAATGATTCTGTCACCTTAGCCTCCCAGGTAGCTGGGATTACAGGTGTGTGCCACCATGCCTGGCTAGTTTTTGTGGGCGTTGTTGTTGTTGTTGTTGTTGTTGTTGTTTGAGATGGAATCTCGCTCTGTCACCCAGGCTGGAGTGCAATGGTGTGATCTCAGCTCACTGCAACCTCCACCTCCCAGGTTCAAGCAATTTTCCTGCCTCAGCCTCCTGAGTAGCTGGGACTACAGGTGCATGCCACCACGCCCGACTGATTTTTTTTGTATTTTAGTAGAGACGGGGTTTCACCATGTTGGCCAGGCTGGTCTCAAACTCCTGACCTCAAGTGATCCACCCGCCTCAGCCTCCCAGAGTGTTGGGATTACAGGCGTGGGCCACCGCACCCAGCTAACATAAGTAGTTTCACTTATTTTCTCTTATACTTACAAACATAATTTTCAGTATCTGGAAGTATATTTAAAAATTTAGGCCGGGC
>NW_016806659.1:2672456-2700803 GCF_001698545.2 Rhinopithecus bieti
GGGCGACAGAGCGAGACTCCGTCTCAAAAAAAAAAAAAAAAAATTTAACTTCATTCTAGTTTTTTTAATGAAAGATGTTCATGCAACGGACATAGTGCTCTTGATAACTTCTTGGCTGCTGGAAAATGCAATGGCAAGAGGGTGGTTTTTGCCCTTAGTGCTTGAGGTAGAGTGAGAGAGCCCACCGGAGTACCTGTGCTAACTGAAACTCTGAGACGTGAAACTCACACACTTGCCACTGAATGGCTGTCCCTTTCTTGTTCCTTTAGCACTTGTCACAGCTTACCTAATTTTGCTCACTTTAACAATACAATGCAAAGGAATGTTTTGGATCGCTGTTGGGGGAGAGCTTCTATTTAAGAAAAGGACTCAACGGTCCTTCAATCACATGAGCTATCTGAGTGAGTGCATTCTAAGTGATTATAGCAGAAGATAGGCTTTTAAAACATCAGATTTATCAGGCAACAAAACCAAAAATAGACAAATGGAACTTAGTAAAACTAAAAAGCTTTTGCACAGCAAAGAAAACAACAGAATGAACAGACAACCTGTTGAATGGGAAAAAAATTTGCAAACTATTCATCCAACAAGGGGCTAATATCCAGAATATACAAGGAACTTGAACAATTCAATAGCAAAAAAATGAATAATCCCATTAAAAAGTGGGCAAGAAACATAAATAAATAGACATTTCTCATAAGAAGACATATAAATAAATGGCCAATGGTATAGAAAAAAAAATGCTCAATATCACTAATCATCCGGAAAATGCATCAAAACCACAGTGAGTTCTGTATCAAAACAGGTTCATTTAAAAAAAATTTTTAAATACAGTGAAATATCATCTTACCTATTATAATGTCTCTTGTTTAAAAGTCAAAAAATAACATGCTGGCAAGGATGTGGGGAAAAGGAAATTCTTTTCTTCTTTTCTTTTTCTTTTTTTTTTTCAGATGGAGTCTCGCTGTGTTGCCAGGCTGGAGTGCAGTGGTGCAATCTCGGCTCACTGCAACCTCTGACTCCCTAGTTCAAGCGATTCTCCTGCCTCAGCCTCCCGAGTAGCTGGGATTACAGGCACACTGTAATCCCACGCTCAGCTAATTTTTGTAATTTTAGTAGAGACGGGGTTTCACCATGTTGGCCAGGATGGTCTCAATCTCCTGACCTTGTGATCCGCCCGCCTCAGCCTCCCAAAGTGCTGGGATTACAGGCGTGAGCCACCGCGTCCGGCCGGAAAAGGAAACTCTTATACACTGTTGGTAGGAATGTAAATTAGTACAGCCACTATGGAAAACAGTATGGAGATTTCTCAAAAGACTCAAAATAGGACTACCATATGATCCAGCAATCTCACTACTATAATCTCACTACTGGGTATTTATCCAAAATAAAGGAAATCAGTATATCAAAGGGAAGCTGCATTCCCATGTTTATTGCAGCACTATTCACAATAGCCAAGATATGGGATCAGCCAAGTGTTCATCAACAGTTGAATGAGTAAAGAAAATGTAGTATATATACACAATGCAATACTATGAAGCCATTGAAAAGAATGAAATCTTGTTATTTGTAGCAACGTGGATGATCATTATGTTACGTGAAATACTCGAGGCACAGAAGGAAAAATATTATATGTTCTCATATGTGGAGCTAAAACATTTGATCACATAGAGGTAGAGAGTAAAATGATAGTTACCAGAGGCTGGGAAGGGTAAGCAGTGAGGAGGAGGAGGAAAGAAAGAGATGTTGGTTAATGGGTACAAACATACAATTAAATAGAAGGAATAAGTTCTGGTGTTTGATAGCATAGTAGGGTGACTATAATTAACAATAATATATATTTTGGAATGGTTAGAATAAAAAATTTGAAAAGTTTCTAACATAAAGAAACGATAAATATTCAAAGCGGTAGATATCCTAAATACCCTGATTTGGTCATTGCACATTGTATGCATGTATCAAAATATCACATGTACCTGATAAATATGTACAATTATTATGTGTCGTCTGGGCACAGTGGCTCGTGCCTGTAATTCCAGCACTTTGGGAGGCCGAGGCGGGCGGATTGCTTAAGCTATAGAGTTGGAGACCAGCCTGGGCAACATGGTAAAACCCTGTCTCTACAAAAAAAAAAAAAAAGCTTGGGCCTGGGAGGCAGAGGTTGCAGTGAGCTGTGATTGTGCCACTGTACTCCAGTCTGGGCACCAAAGTGAGACTCTCAAAATAAAAAAAAATTATTATTTATTGATAAATTAAAAATATATATATACCACATTGCTAACAAGGATAACCCATTTTTCAGAAGTTGGCTATTTGCTGGGAGCCTACTTATGTTCTTCACCACTGCAGCATCCCCCTGACAGTCTGATGGTCCACTCCTTACTTCCAGTGTCTTTGTCTTGACAGCAAGAAGAGAACTGTCTGTTTCTTCCCCTTCTCCTGTTTAATTATCTTATTGTTTTCCTGTAATTTTCAATTCACATATAAGGAAAAAGCAGCAGAGAAAGATCAGGTGGCTGTCACCAGACCCCAAGACACTAAATGGAGCAGCCAGAGAGGACCTCAGAGCCACCTGACAGGCTCTCCCTCACTCCGTTCCATGGTACCTCCCAAATGCCCATCCCAGAGCCCCTCCCCATTGCCTAATGCACCAGGGCACCACTCCCTGTCTTGCCAACTTCAGCTGCCCCTCCCAGCATCTGGGCCTCCGCCTCCAAGATCCACCTTGCCATCCTTGACACCACAGGCTGCCTTCATCCAAGCCCTCCGAGCCCCTCTCTGGGCTGTTTGGAGGATGCTAAGTCCTCTCTGCACCATCCAGGGGGTCCACGTTGCAGAAATGAGTGAGGAAGTAGTTATCTTCATCCTCACAGCTCAGCATACGCCTCGACCCAGTGCAATGTAGATTCTTCCCCAGCTGCTTCCTGCAAGTCAAGTCGCAAAGGTTGACTTTGGTTCTTCACCATAGGCTAGCCTGGCCGAAGCTCAGCTGCGCAGAGTCTGTCCTGAGAAGCAGCAATGCCACTGTCCCCTGGGCCCTCCAGACTGCCAAGGCTGCTCAGTTTGAGAGAGCAGCCTCCCTGTGGCCTCACATGCTAGCTGCCGGCTGGGCCAGGCCGCTCTGGCCAGGCTGCACTGTGAAGAACACGAGGGTCGACAGAGACCTGTGCCTGCTCTTCTCAGCCTCAGTGTCTGGAAGACAGAAAAAGGCATCCTGCTCCCAGGATTATGGTGGAGGCCAGCAGGGTGACACACATGAAAGCCACTGGAGATATATGGCACCTGTTCCCACCCATTGCCCACAACAGGCCCAAGACTGCCTCAGCCCCGGTGGACCCCAGAGCCAGCAGGCCCTTCAGAATGCAGGGTGCCAGACACCATTGGAAGGCGTGGTTCTTTTCAGAGAACCGGACTCTGAGACTGTGGCCTCCCACTATGAGTCACCACCTCTGATTCCTGAAGTCCCCTCCAGGCATTGGCTCGCTCCCAAGCCAGCCAGCTGATCAGCCTTGAGGACAGCAGAGTGTCTGCCAGGAGAGATCTGTGAAGTTTCCCATCACCGTGGCAGTCCACCTTGTGGAGCCCCTGAGGCCACCCTTCTCCATGTGTCCCCCACACTGTCCCTGACGTTCCCACCATCCTGGAAAACCAGCCTCCCAGGTCCTCTGTCATGGAAGTAATTTACAGCAAGGCAAAAAGAGCTGAAAGATTTATAATTGTGTAAAATTTACAAAAGTCTTCCTTTCTTTCTTTCTTTCTTTCTTTTTTTTTTTTTTTTTTTTTTTTTGAGGCAGAGTATCACTCTGATGCCCAGGCTGGAGTGCAGTGGCATAATTTTGGCTCACTGCAACCTCCACCTCCGGGGTTCAAGCGATTCTCCTGCCTCAGTCTCCCAAGTAGCTGGGATTACAGGTGCATGCTACCACACCCGGCTAATTTTTGTATTTTTAGTAGCGACAGAGTTTTGCCATGTTGGCCAGGCTGGTCTTGAACTCCTGACCTCAGGTGATCTGCCTGCCTCGGCCTCCCAAAGTGCTGGGATTACAGGCATGAGTCACCCTGCCCGGCCTATAGAGGTGTTTCTGAGTGGAGAAACCACTGCCTGGTTGGACTGACTGCCCAGTTCCACCACCCTGTGAGCCCATAAGTGAGCTCACTGCACTTGTTATAGACATCCTACCACCAGCAGCCTGATTTTGCTGAGTCCGTAACTTATAAGTTCAATCTCATGGCCCCGCCTTTCACCTCACTTGCTGCCTTAAAAACCTGCAGACTGAGGTGGCCTAGAAGCTGTGACATCCCAGTACCCAGAAGTTCATCTCACACCCTGATCTTGGTTTCTAAATGTCATTCTCTACTAAAAGGGACCAGGGCTGGTACAGTAGAAGAGCAGGAGCTTGGAATATCTTATACCTGAGAGTAAGGAAGTGCTCAGAGAATCACAGGAGCATGTTAAAAGGACATAGAAGTCAGTTTAATGAGACTGCTTCCGGCCAAAGTTGGAACACATCAAACATCAAAACAATGATGGTAATGGATTAGGTTCCATAGAATAAAATCCTTGAGGACATAGTGATGTAAACGTAACTGAGGAAGAAGGAAAAACTCTCCCTAACAGAATAATACAACTAGCAAATGGGAAAGGAATGGAGTTAGGAATTCAAGGTGGGTATTCAGACTAGCGGGGGAAAGCTCGATGAATCGGATTCTTAGTCTCAATGTCTCTCCTCTCAATTTGGTAATTATAGTGGAGTAATCGTGACTTTCCAGTGGAGTAAACCTGGCCAACACCACCTTCACGAAACTAACAAAATCCTTGCAGACCTGCAGCTTAAGTTCCCAGAAGTCAGCTGCTGAAATGCCTTCAAAGAGTGACCTCTCAGCGTGTGGTGCTCAGCAACTTGGGCTCAGTGTCAGTCTATTTCTGCAAGCTACAAACCTGAATACAGTGGAATTCGGCCCATATGTGGTAATTTATCTACCAGTCAAGGACCTTTGACTCCAAAAATTACCTATTTTGTACAAGTGACCACCTGGTGTACAGCTGAGACATGGCTTTGAATTTTTGCCATGCTGTGTGAGCTCAGGCAAGCTGCTTCACCTCTCTGAGCTTCAGTCTTTTATCTATAAAATGGGAATGATAATATCTTAATTAATGAAACAGCAATTCCAGTGTTAGGTATTTCCTCAGGAGAAATGAAAACTTGTCCACACAAATAATTGTACATGTATGTTTCTACATGCTTTATTCATGAGAGTCATAAAAAACCTAAATATTCATCAACTGGTTAGCAAAGAAAGGAACAAACCACTGATGACATGAACGAATTTCAGAAGCATTGTGCTCAGTGAAAGAAGCCAGACAAAAATTACATCTTACATAAATTTCATTTATTCGAAATTCTAGTAAAGGCAAAACATATAGCCAGGGGCCAAGAGGGAAGGATGGTCTGCAAAGAGGCAGGAACTTCCTGGGGTGATGGGAATACTCTGTGTCATGAACATGGTGACCTGGGCAGGACAACTGTGCAGACAGCAGGCCCAGCCAGGGAGCAAGCTGGCAAGGCGTTCTGCAGCTAAGGTGAGTACCAGGTAACGCAAGGTGGAATAAGAAAAGTGCCCTTTGGAGGAGTCACTTATGCGGGGAATGGGGAGCAGGGCAGCAGGCCCCGTCTGCTGCTGGGAACCGGGCGCACTCCCGCCAGTCGCAGGAGCTGGCTCCGCCCACCCCTTCTGATCCAGTGTCCGGCAGTCATGCCCGCTCCACCGCCCTCGCCTAGCCCCCGCGGGTGGTAAAAGTCCAGTCCAGCAGCGCGCCCCTGCCTCCTTCCACACCCCGGCCTGCCCTGCGCAGCTATGCCCAGCCCGCGTCCGTCCATCCTGGACCGTCCTCGTGAAGGCAGTGCCCTGGCACGCAGGGCTGGGAGCTCTTAGCTGAGGATCGAGCTGACTGCACCGGGAGACGCTGGGAGGAAGGCCGAGGGGCGCAGAGGAGAGGCAAGGAAAAGACAGCAGCCCAAGAATCGGGCCTCCCTGTGACAGCAGGAGTCGCATCTATTTATATATGTTATGTCTTATTGCTTGGCAACCAGCTCTCGGCCGGGGCGTGGGCAGGGAGGAGGGGGTCTCCTGGTGCAGCGGGTTGGCGTGACTCATCCGCCACGCACTCTGGCCTCCGGACCTAGGTTAACAGACTCCCGGGTTTCAGGCTGGGCCCAGGCGGCCAGGCCCTCCCTGCTGAGGAATCTGGGTTGGGACAGTGCCAGCTCCCTGCTTCTCACCTGGCCCCAGAAGGGGTAGCGGGAGTAGTGTGGGTTCATAGAGGCAGGTGGACCACGTCTTGGCTCCTGGCTCTGCCACCTGTCCACTGTGTAGCCCTGGGCGAGTCACAGCCTCTGACATCAGCCTGCTTATACTGTAAAAGGAGGGTGTGAGATCATGTTGGAGGAGACTGTACAGTGAAATCTAAATGCATTTTAACTCTTCACACACCCTCTCCCATGCATTTGACAGTGAGGAAACTGCAGGCCAGGGCAAAGTTGACTGACTTCCCAAAGTCAACTAATTTGTACTCGGAAGAGGCAGGATTTGAACCAGGGCCTCTGTGGTTTAGAGCCCTGTGTATCTTATCACTGTAACGCCTACCTCATGCCCTCAAAATGCCTACCCATCCGAGGGGTGCAGAACTTGTAGGTTCCTGGGCTCACCCAATGGGATTCTCTAGAGTCAGCCCCTCCAAGGATGGGGAAGTACAGTATTCTCTCTGGTGTCAGGGTTGTGTGTCTCGGTCAGAAAAGCCCTGCCCTGGATGGTCTCAGGAATGAGGTATAGCTGTCTGCCCACCTAGCCTGCCTTCCCTTGCCCTCAGCCATTCACTTGAGACGCTAACCCCGTTATATACCTGAGTCACCTAACAGGGTGTCTTCCAAGCACTGCACAGTGTCCGATTTTGACTACCAGCTTTCTTATGGCTACAGAAATCCCTTGTTTGAGTCAATGTGGTGGATCCAGATCTGGCCATGTCACTCCTCCACTCACAGCATTTCAATGGCCTTCCTTGCTCATAGGGCTAAATTTAAACTTCAGTATATGGCAAGCACACAAGGCCTCCATCATGGCCTCTGCATCTCCAGCCCTCCTTGTCGTTGTCATCAGCCACTCTTCTCCAGCCCCCAAATTCTCAGGAGCTCCTTGGACCTTCCCATCCTGCAGGCCTCCATACCAAGCTCTCTTAAGACCCTCCTGGCCTTACCAGGCTGGCATGAGCCTTCCTTCCCCAACAGTGGCAGAGCACTGTGCCAGGAGGTTCTCAGAGCTTGTTACAACTCAGGGAGGCAGGTCCCACCCCCGTTTTATGGGGAAGGAAACTGAAGCTCAGGAAGATAACCTTCCAAAGGTCACATTCCCGCTAGCTTCAGCACCTCCCCTGCCCACCCTGTGCACATCTCCATTACTGCCAGGTCCTGCCCAGGTGGTGGCTGTCTGTATGTCTGTCTCTCTGGGAGACTGATGCCCCTTCCCCTTGCATGCCTGCTCTCCACCTACTACTAAGGACATTTGCTGAGTAAGTGGATGAATGAACAGATTATGGACAAAACATTTATTTTAAAGAGCTTAAGGCCTCCATAATAAGGAATTTGGGGCTTCTGAATAAGGGCAGGAAATCTCTGGTTTAAGACCCACAGGCTAATTTCATCCAGCTCTTGACACTTAAATAAAAAGTCTACCCTTATTATTCAGACCCATTTCTCTCCAGAGCTATAAAAATGTAGCATTGTTCGACAGGCCCTTAGTAAATGCATCCTCAAGAGCTGCAGCCTTTGAGCACTCATTCCCCTTTTTAGGGCCTCAGTTTCCCATTTGCATAATAAGAGTATGGCAAACTAGCAGGAAATAACCTGCATAAAATAGACAATTGAATGTGTCGCACATAACAAGAGTGAATACTGTGCCATAAAATTGTGAATGTATGTCTGTATGGTAGGTCATGGTATAAAATAGACTTTTTCTTTGCTGTGGGTGGCGATCAGGAGAGTTTGAAAGCCCCAGCCTAAGATGGTCTCTGCAGCACCCCCTGGCTCTGAGCCTTAAGGATGTAATGATTGGGATCTGGAGTGCAGCTGGATCCCTGCACAAAGACCCACCGCACCAGTGAGTGTGGCGCAGTGAGAGCCCATGTTATTTGACAGTCCATCTGCATCTGCTCCACTGTTCTTCAGTTTGAGAAAAGGAAACACAAATTGTACACATGGCCAAAAAAATAGAAAAGTAGACCTTTTCTGCTTTTATTATTATAGTTTTAAAGTATTAATAATAGATGCCCATGATTTTTAAAAAGTAAAAGTTTTTCCTCTCCCTCCCAACTGCAGCCTCCAGGTGTACACCCTAGAGGCAAGCTCTGCCAGTGCTGAATCCACAGGCCGTGCTCCCCACAGGGGCTCCCAGCCAAGGACTGAGCGGCCAAGCTGCCCTCCCTCTCAGAGTCTGTCTGTCCCTCTGCCCCTCGCCTGGGCCCTGCAGTCCGACCGCTCCTTCCCACACTGCCCCGCCTGTCAGCACAGTTCTGCATTTTCATTTGACCAAGTTAAATCTGACTGGTGCCCAGATCTCACTTTCTCAATACCATCCTCCAGCAAACAAGTCAGGGCTCTTAGAGAAACAATGGACTCCATGGCTGGGACAGGGAGAGTATCAAATGAGCCAGGAGCATCTTGTGCCAGGATGTAAGGAAGGGATCAAGGAACGATGGGGCGATGGGGCGTGTCCAAGGACATAGGAGCACATAGGAGTCAACTAAGGAGATCCCAATGTCGGGTCCAGATCCCAGATCTGGTACAATTTGAGCAAAAATAATTGCAATGAATTATAACCCATAGAATAAGAGAAACATCCAAGAGTTCATACAGATATAAAAATAATGGAATAAATACACATGGGGGAAAGAGTTCTTTTTTACAGTAGAATTCCAATTAATATAGAAAGAGCGATGTACAAAGAAAATCACCATTTGCTAACAACTATGGTAATAACTGTTACAGCCAGGAATCATCAACCGATGCTAAAATTAGTAGGCAAAAATATGATGAGAAACAGGATATTTACATACTCATAAAGCATCTCCCCCACAGGATATTTATTAATTACAAAGGGAAAATAGCAACTTTCCAGTGGAGAAATTTCAGAGAGATGCCACTTTAACCAAGTGATCAGAGCTACCATGACCAGTCATGAGATATATCATCACCCCT
This sequence comes from Rhinopithecus bieti, assembly GCF_001698545.2. Classification (NCBI taxonomy): domain Eukaryota; kingdom Metazoa; phylum Chordata; class Mammalia; order Primates; family Cercopithecidae; genus Rhinopithecus; species Rhinopithecus bieti. Next base: position 2,681,705 of record NW_016806659.1, read on the forward strand.
CCCCTGACAGAGGGTCCTGAGAGGCGCACAGCATCACTTCAATGGCATTTGTGCCAAAAATGCATATCCTCAATCTAATACTGAGAAAACATCAGACAAATCCAACGTGAGAAATGTCCTATAAAATAGCTGGCCAGTGTCACAGTGACAAGGAAAGATGAGAGAACTGCCCCAAATGGGAGGAGACAAGTGCCATGTTGGATTCTGAATGAGATCCTGGACTGGAAACAGGACACCAGTGGGACCCAGGGGCAATGGCAGGGAGAGATGCAGGACCCAGCTGGGACATCTGCTTTCAGGAATCTCCTTTCGTCCCCAGCGGCAATCCGAGATGCACCCCTCTGCCAACCACAGCAGTATGTGATTAGATGTAATGGAGGCTTCAGGATCAGAATGATCCAGCAACCTCGCTCTGTTTCTCTCTGATTTCTTTAACTACACCATCTTCTGGGGCTGTCTTTGTTATCAGGCTGCCTTCTTCCTGAGAGCCAAATGGTTCTAGAAGTTTCAGATCCCATGCCTGCTTGCGACTCTGGAGAAGACTGGGGGCTCTTGTGGCAGTTCTCTCCTTAAAGAACAGGAGCACGTTTCTTCCCCAGAAGTCTCCAAACTTACCCTCATATTCCACTGGGCTGAATTTGATTACAAGCCCATTCCTGAAGTAAACCTTGGGCCAGGAAATGCCACGCGCAGGTTGGCAAATACAATGAGATCACTCTCTGAAAAATCAGCTTCCACAACCCCCACTCAGGAGCTGCGGGCAAGGGGCTGAGTAAGGGCCAGCTTTCCCTGAAGCACGTGTGGACAGGCAGATACCTAAACAAAACTGGGGTGCTGTTAGGAAGGAAGGGGAGAATGGAAGCTGGGCAGGCAACAGCATCCACAACTCCAAGCAGTGTTCTCTTCTGTAATAATTGCCTTCCCTGGTGGAGTTTCCTGTGGACCCAGGAGTGTGCCTGCAGCAGGCACGGACTTTCTGTTTTCCCTGACAGCTGTATTTCTTACTCCCAGTGAGCCAAAGGGCACTTTCTTCTTTATACAGCAGGCTCTCAAGAGTTGATTTAGAACAAGCCAGATCAAATGTGGGGGCCCAGGCAATGTCAGGTTTCTCTGTCCTGGAGAGAAGGATTCACAGTGGCAACCACCAGCTAGGAGATTTTTTAGGTCCCATGTCCTAGAGGAGGTTCCTCCAGGGCCTTCCAAACCCAAATAGTCCCAAAGGCCGACTTAATTAACCACCTACACCCAACACATAAGCAATCTGATTTGTGCTGCTTTGTATTGTTCTCCAACTACATTAGAATCTTCTCCAGGCCAGAGTCCAAGTCCCATCTTAATTACTCTTGGTTTTTGGTATATCTCTCCAAAAAGACCTTAAATGCTCTGGGGGATAGGGACTGAAGAGGTGTTGAGAGGTAACTGCATATCTCTCACTTCTCAGGAACTGCCAGTTCCCTGGGCAAAGCCAGGACCTGGGACAGACCTGCCTGCTGATGAGATGGCTCCAGATCATCTGCAGGCCAGATTTGGCACTGTGGACAATGTCAGAGGGGACAGTCTACAGGACAGCAAACAGCTTTCAACAATTTTGACATGATCAATCGGTGAGACTACTCAGAAGACTGTGTTAGAATTCTGAATTGGGGCCGGGCAAAGTGACTCATGCCTGTAATCCCAGCACTTTGGGAGGCCAAGGCAGGTGGATTGCTTGAGCCTGGGAGTTCGAGACCAGCCTGGGCAACACGGAGAAACCCCATCTCCACTAAAAATAGAAAAATCAGCTGGGTATGGTGGTGTGCGCCACTCAGGAGGCTGAGGTGGGAGGATCACCTGAGCCTGGGATTCAGAGGTTGCAGTGAGCTGAGATCGTGCCACTGCACATCAGCCTGGGCCACAGAGTGAGACCCTTCCTCAAAAAAAAAAAAAAAAAAAAAAAAAAAAAAAAAAAAAAAAAGAAAGAAAGAAAAGAATTTGAATTGGATATTAGGCATAGTACCTGAGTGATGAAATAATCTGTATAACAAACCCCATGATGCAAGTTTACCTATATAACAAACCCTGCACATGCACCCTGAACCTAACAATAAAAAGTTTACTGAAAAAGAAAGAAAGAAAAAGAAAAGAAGAAAAAATTTCAAGACCTAGGATCAGAAATCACGCCTCCTTGGCCACGGCATAAGTGGCTCATGCTTAGCAAGGCAGGAGATGCTTGAGCCCAGGAATTTGAGGACCAGCCTGTGACTTCGTCTCAAAAAAAAATTAATTAATATAAAATAAAGCATTCTGGGGCTCATCCACTCCTCATCCTCAAGAGAAGTACTGAAGCTTAGCTAAAGATTTCTGCAGGGTGTGGAATGGGGAGAACGGCGGCGTGACTGTGTGTCACATTTGTTTTCTGACACCTTTTTGTAGGTTTGAAATGCTTTTAAATAAAACATTTTTTAAGTTAATGTATGTGACAAAAAATTCAAACAGCAGCGAAGTAGAGTGGAAAAGTCCTCCTCTCATCCCTAGTGCCCTCCCACCCCAGGTAATCCCAGTTACCAGGATTCAATGCACATTCCAAACACAAACAACACAAACCAAACACAAAACCGTGGTGTGATTCTTGCCATGGAGGGCTCTGTCTCGGTCCCATGGAATCAGTGGAGTTGTGGGTCCAGCTCTTTGGGAGGCTGAGGCAGGGAGGATCCCTTGAGCCAGGAGTTTTTGAGAAGCAGCTGAACAACATAGTGAGACCCATCTCTACAAAAAAATTAAAAATTAGTCATGTATGGTGGTTCCACGCCTGTAGCCCAGCTACTTGGGAGGCAGAGGGCAGGAGGATCACTTGTCCGACATTGAGGTTGCAGTGAGCGTGTTGTGCCACTGCACTCCAGCTTGGGTGACAAAGCAAGACTCTGTCTTCAAAAAAAGTTAGTCAGGAAGCGAGAGCAGGAAGCCTCTGGCCAGCAGGTGAGCAGTGCCCTTCCTGCTCTGTGCACTGTATTTAAAGAGAAAAGACAGATATGCTGATACCTTCAAAGGTTTCTTCACACCAAAAGGCCAAAGGGTTGCAACTATCAATAGATCATTAAAATCAGTTTACTGTTTCATCACTGTCATCATCAAAAACCATCCACCACCAACAACAAAAAAAACCCATAATAAGATAGTGTAAGGTGACGTGCATCCCTGCAGTGCTGTTATAGGGAGAAATACGGTTTGTGAAACTTGGTTGCGATGTAAAATGTACTTCTTAAGAGAAATACAGGGTTGAGGTTTTTGAAATAAAGTTTGAAACAGGGACCACCTTAAGCCACAGTGCTAGACTTTTCCATAGGGCCAAAACCTGGATCACCAAGACAGGTGCCCCGGGCTGAGGCCACACTCTCTGGGAGCCTCAGGTAACCTTGTGCAGGCCATGACTTAGAGAACTCTGAGGATGAGCTGGTTCCTGCGCTAGCCTCCCCTCTCCCTCTCCCCGAGTGCCTCCCTCCCTCTTTCTGCTCCTCTCTCTTCTCATCCCCCTCGAGTTGCTGCCTCCTCCTCCTCCCCTCCCTCGTTGGAGTTGCCTGCCCCGCCCCCCTCCTCCTCCGGTTCCCCGTCCGCGTCCTTCCCGCCTTCCCCCTCCTTGTCCCCCTCTCCCGCCGGCGCCGTCTGCGTCCCTCCCGGGCAGACAGCGGCGCGGTCAGGGGCGCTGACTCACAGGCTGACTCAGTGCAGGCGCCGCCGCCAGGCGACGCAGCGGCGGGTGGCCGGGCGCCGGCGGGGCTCGCAGCCGAGCTGCTGGCAACGGTGCTGGCGGATGTGGGGGCCGTGGCGCGGGATGGGCCGCGCGGGCCCTGCCGTGGCACCGCCCGGCAGCAGCCACCCTCCCGCTGGGGCGCCCTGGAGGCTCCTGGCCCTCCGTGGGGCCGTGACCCCGGCGCTGCGGGGCGCGGTGGCCTCGCCAAAAGCTGAGCCCGGGAGGACGGCGGCCCCGGGCAAAGGACGGTGCCCTGGAAACGCGGGTCTCCCGGGAGCAGGGGACAGAAGGGAGACCCCGGCTCTCCCAGTCCTGCTGCCGCGGGGCCTTCAGACTGCCAGACTCTCCCCGCCACCGGCCTGGAGCGGGACGCGCAGACCCCAGCTGGGACGGGTCGCTGGCTGCGTAGATCCGTTTGGGCCGCCTGCCTGGAAAGGCCCAGGTCCGGGCCTCGCCCTCCTCTTCACACAGCCCCCGAACTCCAACTACCCTCACCCTCGCCCCCACCACCACCACCCCCAGCTCCTCCTGGGCGCCTTCCGTCCAGCTGAGGCCCGCCTCCTCCAGGAAGGCTTCCTTGGAGAGCCTGTCCTGGGTTAGGCCCGCCCAGGGCCACCTTCGGCCTTGCTCTCTGTTTTTTTTGTGTGTGTCTGGCTTCACCACCAAACTGAGCCCCTTGGGCGCAGCGACTGGGTCTTAGGTCTTAGTTGGCCCTTAAGCGCTAGGGCTTAGAGAAAGAAGACCCAGGCGACAGGAGATGGGACGTGTATTCAACGACACACTTTAGAGATCCATCCCGGAACACAGGCATACCAGATCAAAAAAAAATCAACATAATATAGTATGTTAAAAATTATTGTAGGCCGGGCGCGGTGGCACACGCCTGTAATCCCAGCACTTTAGGAGGCTGAGGCGGGAGGATTACTTGAGCTCAGGAGTTTGAGACCAGCCTGGGCAACCAATATAGTGAGACTCCGTCTGTACAAAAATGAAAAAAAAAATAGCCGAGCGTGGTGGCTTGCACCTGTAGTCCCAGCTACCTGGGGAGGCTGAGGGGGGAGGACCCTTTGAGCCCAACAGGTCCAGGCTGCAGTGAGCTGTGATGGTGCTACTGCACTCCAGCCTGTAAGACAAAGGGAGAGACCCTGTCTCTAAAAAATAAAAACTAAATAGTATACATGTATGGTGCTTATTTGAAATATACATATTGTGTATTTTTTACCTTTCTTCTATATAGATGCTATTATTTAAAGAAAACAACAATATGATTAGTTCACAGTGGCTATTAGTAATAATAGGACTAATAACAAATAACATGTGTGAGAAAAATATAAAAATAGTTTTATAATGTTTATTCCTGTCTGGTGATTTAGCAATTTATTTTAACTCATTATTAGATACTTAAATTTTGTACCAAAATACATAAATGTAAGACTTTAAAATGGTGAATATAATATAATAGGAGTATTTAAAAAGATATTACTAATATTTAATCAAAAATAGCAATGACGGGCTGGGCATGGTGGCTCATGCCTGTAATCCTAGCACATTGGGAGGCCGAGGCGAGCCGATCACTTGAGATCAGGAGTTTGAGACCAGCCTGGCCAACATGGTGAAACCCTGTCTCTATTAAAAAAACAAAAATAAGTCGCCCGTGGTGGCACCCGCCTGTAGTCCCAGCTACTCAGCAGGCTGAGGCAACAGGACTGCTTGAACTTGGGAGGTGGAGGTTGCAGTGAGCCAAGATGACGCCACTGCACTCCAGCCTGGGCAAGAGTGAGACTCAATCTACAAAAAAAAAAAAGAAAGAAAGAAATTTTGGTCCTACGATACAGTAGGATATTTTGACTCTTGATTTCCTTGCCTGCAGCCTTTAGTAGGAAGTTCTTCCTTGATGTAGTGATGAAACTGAATATAGTTAAATGGAAAATCCTTTGACTTGTAGCTCTGCTCTTAGAGAGTCCACAGTACACTGACTCCTGAGGTCAGTCCAGTGTGAAGGCCTCAAGCTGTTATCTCAACAAAAGCGTTTGAGAATGAAATACTTAGGATTGTACCTACCAGCAACAGCAGGGTGTTAGATTTGTAGGGGTTCGTTTCCAGCTGTCCAAAGATGTCCATTCACTTTGCATCTGCATGCTGGTTTAGGTAAACCAGCATTTTGTCATCTTTTGCATCTATCGTGTAGGATATCCATGGCTAAGATATCCATCCTTTTTGAACTTTTTTTTTTTTTGAGATGGAGTCTTACTCTGTTGTGCTGGCTGGTGTACAGTGGTGCAACCTCAGCTCACTACAACCTCAGCCTCTCAGGTTCAAGTGATCCTCCAGCCTCAGCCTCCCAAGTAGCTGGGAGTACAGGCGTGCACCACCACGCCCGGCTAATTTTTGTATTTTTAGTAGAGACGGGGTTCACCATGTTGGCCACATTGGTCTTGAACTTCTGACTTCAGGTGATCTGCCCACCTCGGCCTCCCAAAGTGCTGGCGTGAGCAACCATGCCCAGCCCTTTTTGAACATTTCTGAGCACACTGGATGTCATTGTAAGTTAAACCTCTCTGTCTCTCTCTCTGTCTGTCTGTGTCTCTCTCAGGAAAAATAGTTTTAAAGCACAGAGATACTTTGAACTTGTGAAGTTGAAGTTGAATTCCAAATAAGTTACAGTTTTAGTAAAGAAGTGAGAAAGTCTTGTTTAAATTGGCTGTCCTTTTCTGATGACATTTTGGTTTCGTTTCCAAAAAATGAGTCCATTTTTCATTATATGAGCTTTGTCACTACCTACCTATAACATCGACAACTCAGGGACAGTCCGTTCATGCTTTTCCACAGCCCTTATGGGCTCCTCAAAGATCATCAGGCAGTTTTGGAGGAACAACTTATAAGTTTCACTTTGACTGTTTAACCATAATCTTTTTCTCTATTTTCGTTCTTAATATATTTCCAAATTAGACAAGGACATTCTTCTTGTCCCATGCTTTGAAAATATGGTTGTATCGCAGGCTGCCTTTTTACCCTGGCAACAGTGACAGCCCTCCTGTAGGCACATGTCCAAAGGAGGCCATCTCCTTCCATTTCTGGAATGTGAAAATCTCATTAAGTGCTTTTCATGCTTTGAGGGAACTGAAAAGCAAATCAAAGCTTTCATTTGGAAAGCACCAATATCGCAGGGACGCAAACTCCACCCCCTTTTACTGATGCTGTGTACAAAGTGTGCAGAACACTTCGCGGCTAACATTTTTAACTTTTCTTTGGTAAAGAGTTCATAGACTGCATGGAATTTGCAAAAATTTACATTTGCGCTGTCTGCCAAACAGGCAGATGGGCAAAGTCACGTTTGTATTTGGACAAGATAGCATCAACATTCTTTTTTTTTTCTGCAGGTGGATTAAAATCTTCATAGAAATAAAAAGGATGATTTGAAACTCCTTTTTTTCAAATCAAAGTGTTTACAAGTTAGGAGAACTGTTTTTCATTGCCATGATTGGATGCAGCACTTGGTTACTGTAGAAAGCATGACTGTTGGTGGAGTCTGGCAGAATCCACTGCATGTTGTAAAGGGCCAATACAGCTGCCATCAACACTTCTCCCTTTGTTCCCCAACATGATATTTCAATTACAGCCTGTGAATGAGGAAATGTGCCTCTGCTCAGTTTCAAAAAACAGTCAAAGGAGCAGCACAATCACACAAATTCATTTTTGTAGTATGCCCTAGTTAATTCAGCAGCCACTATTTTCAATTGGTATCTTTTGGGGAGACAAAAACCTTTTTGGTTAATTTGGACATACTTGCCTATCTCACTGGGGACTTGTGAGGCAGTCTCTACAGTCCCTTCTTCCACCATGCCCAACCCCAAATTCTCTCTGCTTGTTGTGCAGTATCCCTTGTTTTGATTCTTTACCTCCCTCATCCAGTTGTCTGTGTCACTCCACCTGTCATTAAAATAACATGGCCATTTGGGTCACGTTGGCATTGATATTGCAACACCATTTCCTCATTTTCATCACCTGAATCCTTAAGAAAACATGGCCCCAGTATTCACCGTGCTAAAATTAAACTAGCAGTGTCTCAATACAAAGCACAACAGGCAAAGTGGATGGTCACGTTCAAGATTACGGTGCACTTAAGTTACATCACAAGGAGTGACATAATAATGGATGATCCTCTGTGGTGTACTGCAAATCATGGTTGTTGTCCTCAGCAACAGAGACTAAGGAAGGTGATGTGTCCATTTGGCACTAAAACCCATGTTGCCTTCAGCCTCTGTTTCTGGGGTTGCCACGTGGGTTTTGTACCTTTCCCCTAATCTCTTGTATCAATAACTGAAAACCTCAACTTTTCTCTTCCCAAGGGAGAGTTTACTTTTAACTTTTTGGCTTCTTCTTTAGGACTTTTAGTGTTAAAAATGGTACAATCCCAGACCAATGGGATAGTTGATCATCTTATCATGTCTATAGAATCAGGAAATAATGTCTCAATTTAAAAAGTCAATTGTATTTATAAATACTAGCAACAAACAATTATAAGTTCGAATTTTAAAATGCCACTTACAATAACATTTTAAAATATGAAATAAGTAGGGATAAATTTAACAAAATATGTTCAAGACCTATACCTGAAAACAATTAAACATTGGAGAGAGAAATTAACAAAGAGATAAATAAATGTAGAGAAATACCATGCTAATAGATCAGAACACTCACTCTTAAGATGTCTTTTATTCCTAAATTGTTCTATAGATTCAACTCAATCCAAATCAAAATTCCACCAGGAATTTTTTTTTAGAAATTGAGAAATTGGTTCTAAAATTTATGTAGAAGTAGAAAGGACATAGAATAGCCAAAACAATTTTGAAAAATAAGAACAAAGTTGGAGGACTTACACTACTTGATTTCATGACTTACTTGAATCTTGTAATAGCAATTAAGACATTATAATGTTGGCATAAGAATGAAAGATAGATTAACAGAACGAAATAGAGTCCAGAAGTAGATGTATGCATATATAGTCAATTGATTTCAACAAAGCACCAAAGCAATTCAATGGGAGAAAGGATAGTGATTGCAAGAAATGGGACTGTGACAACTAGATCTCCATATATTTTAAAGAATGATTCTTGGCCCCTACCTCACACCATATACCAAAATTAACAAATTCAAAATGGGTCAGAGATATAAATGTAAGAGTGAAAACCATAAATCTTCTAGAAGAAAACGTAAGAGAAAGCCTTTGTGACCTTGAATGAGGCAGTGTTCTTTGGTAGGACACAAAAACAAGAACCATAAAAGAAAATGTTGATAATTGGACTTCATCAAAATTACAAACATCTGTTCATTAAAAGACACTGTTAAGTATAAAAGACAAGTCACAGACTGGGAGGAAATTTTTGCAACATACTTAGCTGACAAAGGGCTTGTTACTAGGATACATACAAATTCTAAAAACTCAATTTAAAAAACCCTCGAAAACAAAGAAACAAAAAACAGCCCAAAGATTTAAACAGGCACTTCACCAAAGAAAATATAAATAGCAAATTAGCGCAGGAAAAGATGCTCAAAATCATCAGAGAAGAGGGAAATGAAAATTAAAGCTACAATGAGATACCACTACACACCTATTAAGAAGGCTAAAAATTAAAATGAAAAAACAACTGACAACACCAAATGCTGGTGAGGATGCAGAGTAACAGGAACACTCAGACATTGCTTGGTGGGAATGCAAAATGCCACTACCGCTCTGGAAAAGTTTGACTTTATTTTCTTTTTTCCCAAAAGTAAACATGTACTCACCACATGACTCAGCAATCTCATTCCTAGATATTACCCAAGAAAAATGAAAACATATGCCCACACAAGGACCTGTACATAAATGTTCTAGCAGCTTCATCTAATGATGGCCAAGAACTGGCAAATGGATAACAGATTGTGGTACATCTATATAGTGGAGCCCAGTCAGCAATAAGAAGAAATAGGCCGGGCGCAGTGGCTCAAGCCTATAATCCCAGCACTTTGGGAGGCCAAGACGGGCGGATCACGAGGTTAGGAGATCGAGATCATCCTGGCTAACCCGGTGAAACCCCGTCTCTACTAAAAAATACAAAAAACTAGCCAGGCGAGGTGGCGGGTGCCTGTAGTCCCAGCTACTCAGGAGGCTGAGGCAGGAGAATGGCATGAACCCAGGAGGCGGAGCTTGCAGTGAGCTGAGATCCGGCCACTGTACTCCAACCCGGGCAACAGAGCGAGACTCCGTCTCAAAAAAAAAGAAAAAAGAAAAAAGAAATAAAGTACTGATACAGACATCCACACTGAATGAATCTCAAAAGCTTTATACTGAGTGAAAGAAGGCAGTCCTAAAAAGCTATGTACTGGCTGGGCATGGTGGCTCACGCCTATTATAATCCCAGCACTTTGGGAGGCTGAGGTGGGCAGATCACTTGAGGTCAGGAATTCAAGACCAGCCTGACCAACATGGTGAAACTAAAAAATACAAAAAGTTTAGCCGGGTGTGGTGGCATGTGCTTGTAATTCCAGCTACTCAGAAGGCTGAGGCAGGAGAATCGCTTGAACCCAGGAGGTGGAGATTGCAGTGAGCCAAGATCACACCAGTGCACTCCAGCCTGGGCGACAGAGCAAGACTCCAACTCAAAAAAAAAAAAAAAAAAAAAAAAAAAAAAAAGATATGTGCTGTGTAGGATTCCCTTTATATGCTATTCTGGAAAATGCAGATTATAGAGATGAAATCCAATCAGTGGTTACCAAGAGTTGGAGTGGAACACAGAACTTCTGAGGGTGATGAAAATGTCCTATATTGATGTGGTGGTGGCTGCACTATAACATACCTTTGTCAAAACAAGCAGAACTGTACATTTTTAAAGTGTGAGTTTCCCTGTATGTAAATTATACCACAATAACCTGACAACAACAAAAAGAGAGAGACAATGGACTGCATCCATCCAATGCCACTTCTTACTAAGGAGCTCCCGGGAGCCTCTCTAGTGTCTCCCCTCCCTGCCCTGCTTGGGGTGGGCTGAGCAGCACAGCGTCCCTGCAGAGAGAATGGAGAATGGGCAGTGCCCACACAGGGGCTTGGCATGGGGTGACAAAGAACCTTAGTCCAGTCAGCCCTGACCAACAGCCCATCTCTAATCACTATTCAGCAGAGGGAGCTCAAGTTGGGTTTCTGGCACCTATCGGCAGAGCCAGGACCAAAACACAAGGGGTGGGGAGTGTTGTACAGACTACGGCTGACTGAATGATCCGCCCTGATCGGTACAACAGATCTGTGCAGTCTGAGCTTCCACACAGCAGCAGCTGTCCTCGACCCCTTCCCCTCCTAGTCGGCCCCTCCCTGACCTTCCCAGGCCTGTGGGAAGGGTAACGCCCATTATCACCTGGCTTTGATCCCCACAAAGCTTCGTGTGGTACCTGACTTTTCTCTCCAGGATATTTGGGGAGCTGAGAGAGGAAATTATTGTTGAGTGATCAACTGTTAAGTCCCAGGCCATGTCCGCTTTGTATAAAATACTTAAAAATAAGACCAGGCACAGTGGCTCCCGCCTGTAATCTCAGCACTTTGGGAGGCTGAGGAGGGAAGATTACTTGAGGTCAGGAGTTTTAGAGCAACACAGCAAGACCTCCTCTCTCCTAAAACTTTTTAAAAATTAGCTGGGTGTGGCGGCACCGGCCTGTGATCCCAGCTACTGAGGAGGCTGAAACAGAAGAATCGCTTGAGCCCAGGAAGTCTAGGCTGCAGAGAGCTGTGATCCCGCCACTGCACTCCAGCCTGGGTGACAGAGCCAGAGTGACCCTGTCTCAAAGAAGTTTTCTTATTACAAAATTAATAAAATATTTAACGTGACCCTTATAACAGTCACCTGAGATGGACGCTGACCTCATTTTACAGATGTGGACATTGAGACGCAGGGAAGTTAAATCCTCCTGTCAGAAAAAGGCTAGCGGAGGTTTAAGGCCGTGTGAACCTGACTTCAGAGCTGAAGTCTTTGGAACACCGCCTGCTCCATTAGTTGTGGCTGGCCTTGCCCCACCTACGTTTGGTTCTTACTCCTTTGCTTGGGTCTTCATCGATGCAGCGAATTCCTTAGCCACAGATGTCCCTCTGCTGTCTAACACAGCAAGCTTGCTGCCCAAAGTCCTGCTCTGGCTTCCTGGGTGGACCTGACCGCGTTCGGGTCCACGTGGGGCGGCTCACACCTGGCAAGTCCAGCGGGTGAGGCCGCGCCTGTGAAGCGCGCCTGGCTCCTCCGCAGGAGCGGGGCGGCGCGGCGCCGCCGGCTGGAACCCGGTGTAACTGCAGAGACCATTGGGATCCCAGGAATGGCTGGCGGCAGGACCGTCCCTGCCTCGAGGAGGTGACGGGGTTTCCTGCGCTGCAGGCCGAAGAGGAGTCCGTGACGCAGCCCTCGGTGCAGAGCCCCCGTCGGCAGACAGGCGTGCAGAGCTCTGCAGAGGACCCTCCCGCCCTCTGGGCAGCCTCCCAAGCCGTGGCACCCCCAACCCCCAGCACTGGGCACCTGGGAGCACTGCAGCCGTCCTGGCTCGTACCGGTGCCAGTGCTTTGGGCATCTGGGCTGGTTTGGACATGGGTGCCCGGCAGAGTCCATTATGCAGGTCAGAATCAGTGTGTGGAGCCTGCATAGACTTGCCTGGAGCGGCTGCCTGTGCTGGGGTGGGGAGGAGTGGAGGGCGAGAAGTCAGTGGGGAAGGGAAGCGGCGCCAAAAGAATACCCACAACATCTTGCGCCTGGAAGGCAAAGCAGACGGCAGTGATCCCTGCAGGCTTGCGGGGGCGACGCCTGGAGCAAGAACAGGGACATACAAGCTGGTGCCTTGTGTGGTTGTGTATGGGGTCTTCATGCTTCCTGCCTGAGTTCCCAGGAGCTTGTCTCTGCTTCTCTAGGCAGCTACCACAGCCTGTCCCAAACAGCTCCTGGCTCTCCACTTCTCATAGTCTCAATTCCAAAATCCATTGCCTCACCCTGCACCTCCTCTCCACCTCCGCCTCCACCCCTCCCAGCACCTCCCAGCTGCTTGTGTTCTGTGTCTCCCCATTCTCTCCCCACCTGGGGTGGGGCGGGAGCGGGGGGGGGGGGGTCTTTCCCCGTGTTTTTTTTTTGTTTTCCCCTGAAGTTCCCCCCCTAACAGCAAGCCTCCCCTGGCTATGCCAGTTTGTACTGATTGCCCTCTCCTCTGAATTCTGTAAGCATTTCCCTTGTGTACCTGCCCCTGCACCCTGCAAGGTGGGCCTGGCTTGTTAGAGTTTTTTACCAGGAGGACCTGGTACCACCACAGCCCAGCATGGTGTGGTGCCTCAGCAGGAGGCATCTGGTTACAATCAACCCGAGCTGTTCCAGCCAATTTGAAGAAACTTCAGGAGGAAGAGGGTTTTAGGAGGGCATGGGGACCCTCCTGCACCTGAAGCCGGGAAGTGCCACCAGTCATAAGGAGGCAGGGGCCTCTTTCCGCTGCTCCCTGGGACTCTCCAGGTGTACGCGGCCTCAGCCTCCCTCGGCACACCTGCATCTTTCTTCTCATCAGTTTCCTCTGCTTTAAGCGTAAACACGGATGCCCAGGATCTGGCCTCATTCTTCCGAGTCTGGTGCCTACAGTGTACTGACGGTGTGAGACCCTACTCCTGGAGGATGGGGGACAGAATCCGATCGATCCCCTGGGTTGATGACTTCCCTGTGCAATCAATGGAAGCCAGTGAGGCAGGGTCACATGCCCCGTTTAGAGGTGCAGACTTTGAGGAGGAATGTGGGCAAGTCTTCCCAGGAACAGGTAAGGCAGGGAGGAAAGGGGGGCATCTCTGGTGCAGCCTGGTTCGGAGCAGGAAGACACTTAGTAAATGCTGACAGACTGCAGGACAAAGGCAAAGGTGCTGAGCTGGACCCTTTATTTCTGCCCTTCTCCCTTCTGGCACCCCAGCCAGGAAATTGCTGCAGCCTTTCCGGAATCCTGTTCGTTTTTCCTACTGGTTCACAAAAGGGGCCAAATGGAAGCAGCAAGACCTGGGTTTAAATTAAATCTGTCAACTACCAGCTCAGTGAATCTGGGCGAGTAACGCAAGACTTGAGTGTCCTTACCTGAAAAATAGAGGTTAGAGAGATGCTATGTGCAGTTGTGTGTGTGAGGGGAGGGGAGGTGAAGGTGAGGGTGGAGCCCCGTGCCCAGCACCCATGCACTGGGAACCCTAAAAGGAGCATCTTCTCATGGTTTTACATATCAGAAATTGGGATGGCACGTCACTGGGACAGTGTCTTTTTTCTTGTATGGTGGCACATAAATAGGTGCTTCTTATAATTAATGGCATCTTAGATTTGATGAAATATGGAATATTACCTGTTGTGCTGATCCTGGGCAAACTACAATATCTCTGGGTAAAAATGTCCCCGTCTGAAAAACAGGGACAATGTTCCTCCCTCGGCCAGCCACTATGGGGCTAAAATGAGACCACATCTGTCAAGGGTTTTGCCCTCACCTCCCTCCCTGCTGGACGGCATCCTTGGTGGGCAGAGGTGGGCTTCGGGTAGACCAAGCCGTGCTGAGCTAGGACCAGGAGTGCTAGTGCCACTGTTTGTCTGCGGAGAGGGAGGCCTCCGTGCTGAGGGCCAAGCAAATATTTGTGGTTATGGATTAACTCAAACTCCAGGCTGTCATGGCGGCAGGACGGCGAACTTGCGGTATCTCCACGACCCGCCCCTGTGAGTCCCCCTCCAGGCAGGTCTATGAGGGGTGTGGAGGGAGGGCTGCCCCGGGAGAAGAGAGCTAGGTGGTGATGAGGGCTGAATCCTCCAGCCAGGGTGTACAACAAGCCTGAGCTTGGGGTAAAAGGACACAAGGCTCTCCACAGGCCAGGCCTGGCAGCCACAGTCCCAGGTCCCTTTGCCACGCGCCTCCCTCCTTCCAGGCCGAGGGTCTCCAGGGCCCAGGGCCATTCCGACAGACAGGTTGCCGCCCAGGACCCTCCATTCTCCCCACCCCACTTCCACCTTTGGGGGTGTCGGATTTGAACAAATCTCAGAAGCAGCCTTAGAGGGAGTCAGCCAGAATGGCGAGCAGGGTCTGGCAGGGTGTGCAGAGGGCCAGGTGGCCTGGCCTATCCACTGGGGAGGGCTCCTTGCTCTCTGGCCACCAGGGCTATCTCTGTGGCCTTGTGAGGCACCGGGTGGTTTGGGGCAGGGGTTGAGGTTCCAGGCCTAGAACCACACAGTCCTGGCCTTGAGTCCTGGCTCTGAGAGTAACACACGGATGTAAACATGGATGCCCAGGACCCGGCCTCAATCTTCCGAGTCTGGTGCCTGCAGTGTACTGACGGTGTGAGACCCTATTCCTGGAGGATGAGGGACAGAATCTGATCCATCCCCTGGGTTGGTGACTTTCCTGTGCAATCAACGGAAGCCAGCGAGGGTTGGATTTTTAACAAACCACTTAACTCCTCCGAGTCTCAGTTTCCCCCTCTATGAAATGGGATTGACAGCATTAATAGCTACCTCTTGGGTGGTTGTGAACCTTAACTGGTGTCATATCTCATGTTTACTGAGCATGAGCTATGTGCAAAGCCTGTTTAATTCTTACAACACACTTTAAGGCAGAAATACAACACGTTATTCCATCCATTTTACAAATGAGGAAACTGAGGCATGGAGCAGTTAAGCATCTTGCCCAACATTGTCCTCCAGTAAGTGCTGGAGCTAGAAATTGCACCGTGCAGTCTGGCTTCATGGCCTGCCCTCTGAATCCTGTAAAAGTTGTTTGAAGGACACCATGGGTGTCCAATCAACGTTAGCTAATATTCTCGGCCCAGTCGTCAGACTGGTAGAGGCAGCCACCCCACTGTCCCCAAGGAGGGCGCAAACATCCTGGCGCCCTCTCCACCGCATTTTGGAGCTGCTTTCTAGGCAGGCAGTGTGACCTCAGCCCCACGTACAGCAGGCGGCCGAGGCCTTCTGAGGGTGACTATGTGTCTCACGAACAAGGACCCTCAATCCCAGGTTCCGCCCTGACAGCCAGCACACAGGGACAGCCCTTTCATTCTGCTTCCACCTGGGGGTGCAGGCAGAGCAGCAGCGGGGGTGGGCACTGCCCGGAGCTCAGAAGTCCTCCTCAGACAGGTGCCAGCGCCTCCGGAATGTGGCGGCTCACAAGCCTTCTGCTGTTCGTGGCCACCTGGGGAATTTCCAGCACACCAGCTCCTCTTGGTAAGGCCACCCCACCCCTACCCCAGGACCCTTGCGGCCTCTACCAGGCCCTGGTGGGCATCTGCCCAGGCCTTCACGGCTTCCACCATCTCTCTGAGCCCTGGGTGAGGTGAGGGGCAGATGGGAATGGCAGGAATCGACTGACAAGTCCCAGGTAGGCCAGCTTCCAGAGTGCCACACGGGGGCTGCCAGGGCAGGTACACGTGATGGCAGGGAGCCCTGCGATGACCTCCTAAAGCTCCCTCCTCCACACGGGGATGGTCACAGAGTCCCCTGGGTCTTCCCTCTCCACCTACTCACTCCCTCAACTGTGAAGACCCCAGGCCCAGGCTACCACCCACACTGTCCAGCCCAGCATCTCCTACGCAAGTGCACACTGGCCTCAAGGCTGCCCTGCCCCAACGCCTTTCCTGGTCTCCAGAGCCAACGGGAGGAGGCCATGATTCTCAGGGAGGTCTGCAGGACACATGGGCCCCTGGAGTCACACCAGGCTGTTGGTTTCATTCGCGCCTTTATTGAGCTGCTTATCTGCCTGGGACCTGCGCCCCCACCCTTTCCCGAGGTGTCCTCAGCTCAGGCATACCCTTCTTTATGACACCTTTCCCTCCATCCCCTCTTGCTCACACCCCCAACTCGATCCTTCCCTCCTGACTGTGCCCTGCACCCAAGATAAACACTTCGCGGAGCCCAGGGGACACTTGGGGACCCTCCCTGGGTAATAGGTCTGTCTATCCTCCAGGTGTCCCTGCCCAAGGGGAGGAGCATGGGGAATACTTGGTCGGGGGAGGAGAGGAAGACTGAGGGGATGTGTCAAGATGGGGCTGCACATGGTGTACTGATGGAACAGTGAGATGATTTAAGTTGGCAGCCTTTACAGCAGTAGCCAGGGCTTGAGTGCTTATCTCTGGGCCAGGGACTATATTGGATGTTTTACATGATGGTCTTATCCCCATGTTTTTGGATGAGTAAATTGAACCTTAGAAAGGTAAAGACGCTGGCTCAAGGTCACACAGAGGTCGGGGTGGGGTTCACAGGGAGGCCTCTCCATCTCAGAGCAAGGCTTCATCCTCCAACTGCCATCTGCTTCCTGGGGAGGAAAAGAGCAGAGAAGCCCTGGGCAGAGCCATGACCTAGAATTAGAATGAGTCTTGAGGGGGGTGGAGACAAGACCTTCCCAGGCTCTCCCAGCTCTGCTTCCTTAGACCTTCTCATGGCCCTAGCCCCTCTTAGGCCCCTCCACCAAGGTGAGCTCCCCCTCCCTCCAAAACCAGACTCAGTGTTCTCCAGCAGCGAGCGTGCCCACCAGGTGCTGCGGATCCGCAAACGCGCCAACTCCTTCCTGGAGGAGCTCCGTCCCAACAGCCTGGAGCGGGAGTGCATAGAGGAGATCTGTGACTTCGAGGAGGCCAAGGAAATTTTCCAAAATGTGGATGACACAGTAAGGCCACCATGGGTCCAGAGGATGAGGCTCAGGGGTGAGCTGGTGACCAGCAGGGGCCGGGAGGAGCAGGTGGGGACTCAATGATGAGGCCCTCTTGGGGGTTGTGGGGGTGGCTGAGTGGAGCGATTAGGATACTGGTCCTACGGGGTTGGCCAGGCACATGTGACCCCAAGAAACAGAATTCAGGAAGAAGCTCCAGGAAAGAGTGTGGGGCAACCCTAGGCGGTGACTCCCACCAACCACAGTGCAGGTGGTTCAGTCCACCCTCCGGCCACCACTGAGTACCACTGCCTCCCTTTCCCGTCTCACAAAGAGGGGACCCAAAGGCCATCCTGCTTCCACCCATGCCTCTGCTGATCAGGGAGTGTGTAACCAAGGCTCACTTCTGTCCACATAAAATCGCTCACTCTGTGCCTCACATCAAAGGGAGAAAATCTGATTGCTCAGGGGGTCGGAAGACAGGGTCTGTGTCCTATTTGTCTAAGGGTCAGAGTGCTTTGGAGCCCCCAGAGTCCTGTGGAGGTGTCCCTAGGTAGCAGGGTGAGCTTGGTAGCAGGGCTGGCTCCCCCAGGCAAGGCTCAGACTCGCTCTGTCCCTGGGGATTGCTTCAGCCACTAGGACCTGAAAGTTGTGCATGGCCTGGGCCCCCTTCCAAGGTATCCAGAGATGCTTTCCAGTGGAGGCTTTCAAGGCAGGAGACCCTCTGGCCTGCACCCTCTTGCCCTCAGCCTCCACCTCCTTGATTGGACCCCCATCTGCTCCCCTCCATCCCCACCACCTCCTTCCCCAATGGCCTCCCTGGCAGACACCACAGTGACTTTCTGCAGGCACATATCTGATCACATCAAGTCCCCACCATGCTCCCACCTCACCCATGGTCTCTCAGCCCCAGCAGGCCTTGGCTAGCTTCCCTGATGGAGCAGGCAATCAGGCACAGGCTCTGGGTCTCAGCGTGGGGTGGGTGGTCCCAGACCAGCAGCACCAGCCGCAGCAGCAACCCTGGTGCCTGGTTAGGAACGCAGCCCTCTGCCCCCATCCCCCCAACTCTGAAGAACACTGGCTTAGGGAAAGGGGAGATGCTCAGGGGTCCCCCAAAGCCCTCGGGCAGAGGGAGTGAGGGGGCTGGAAGGAGGCCGAGTGACTTGGCAAGGGATTCGGGTCCCTTGCGTGGCAGAGGCTGCTGTGGGAGCGGACAGTCGTGAGCAGGGCTGCAGCTGCATGGGGAGAGGGTGTTGCTCCAGGGATATGGGAGGCTGGGCGGGGGAGGGGCAGGGAGCCCGCTCCTAGCTGGCCGACGACCATCGGGCGTCCATCCCTGTTCGTCTGGAAGCCCTCCCCTCCCCTGCCCGCTCACCCGCTGCCCTGCCCCACCCGGGCGCGCCCCCTCGGCACACCGGCTGCAGGCGCCTCACGCTGCCCGCTCTCTCTGCAGCTGGCCTTCTGGTCCAAGCACGTCGGTGAGTGCGTTCTAGATCCCCGGCTGGACTACCGGCGCCCGCGTCACTCGGGGTCTCTGGCCGCTGACCCCCTACCCCGCCTTGTGTCGCAGACGGTGACCAGTGCTTGGTCTTGCCCTTGGAGCACCCGTGCAGCAGCCTGTGCTGCGGGCACGGCACGTGCATCGATGGCATCGGCAGCTTCAGCTGCGACTGCCGCAGCGGCTGGGAGGGCCGCTTCTGCCAGCGCGGTGAGGGGGAGAGGGGGTGCGGGCGGGCG
>NW_016806659.1:2701058-2739153 GCF_001698545.2 Rhinopithecus bieti
TGGGGCGGGGCGGGGCCGGGTCGGGGGCGCGGCGCCAGCGCCAGCTGCCCGAGCCCTGCCCTGCCCGCAGAGGTGAGCTTCCTCAACTGCTCGCTGGACAACGGCGGCTGCACACACTACTGCCTGGAGGAGGTGGGCTGGCGGCGCTGCAGCTGCGCGCCCGGTTACAAGCTGGGGGACGACCTCCTGCAGTGTCAGCCCTCAGGTGAGAGACCCCCGTTACATCGCCCGGGAATGACGCCGGGTGCTCGCGCGGGGGTGGGCAGATCCCCTGACGGGGCGCGGCTCGGGAGGCTCAGGAGGGCTTCCAGAGAGGGAGCGAGGAACAGAGTTGAGCCTTGGGGCAGCGGCAGACGCACCCCAACACCGGGGCAGCTGTGAGCGCAGTCAGCCCGGGAGCGGGGCGCGCCCTCCGCTTTCCCTGCTTCCTTTCTTCCTGGCGTCCCCGCCTTCCTCCGGGCGCCCCTGCGCACCTGGGGCCACCTCCCGGAGCGCGAGCCGAGGGGTGGCTCCGCTCCCCAGGGTGAGCGGATCTGGGGCCAGGCCTGCAGCGTCCTCCTCCACGTAGCCTTGGCTGCGTTTATTTTCTCTGACGTTGTCCGGCGTGCATCGCATTTCCGTCTCTACCCGCTTGCTTCTTTGAGGAGAGAAGAGAATCCTGATTCTGCTTTCTTTTATATTTTCCTTTTTATGCATTTTAATCAAATTTATATAGGTACGAAACTTTAAAAATCAGAGTTTTACAACTCTTACATTTCAGCATGCTGTTTCTTGGCGTGGGTGATTTTTTCATTCATTTTCATTAAAAGGTGGACCCTTTTAATGCGGAAATTCCTATCTTCTACCTCTAGGGACACTTGTTACTTATTTCTTCTATAATCTCCCCTTTCCTTCCTCTGTTTTCTCTTTCTGGACCTCCCATTATTCAGACCTCTTTCCTCTAGTTTTATTGTTTCTTCCATTTCCCATCTCTTTGACTTTGTGTTTTCTTTCAGGGAACTTTCTTTTTTAATTTTTTTTTTTTTTTTTTTGAGATGGAGTTTCACTCTTGTTGCCCAGGCTGGAGTGCAATGGTGCGATCTCGGCTCACCGCAACCTCCGCCTCCCAGGTTCAGGCGATTCTCCTGCCTCAGCCTCCCGAGTAGCTGGGATTACAGGCATGCGCCACCACGCCCAGCTAATTTTGTATTCTTAATAGAAATGGGGTTTCTCCATGTTGGTCAAGCTGGTCTTGAACTCCTGACCTCAGGTGATCCGCCCGCCTTGGCCTCCTGAAGTGATTGGATTACAGGCCTGCTCACCCCGCACACGAGTTCCCTCGCCCAGACTCTTTCAGAGAATTTTCTAAACTTTATAATTCAATTCTTCTGCAGAAAAAATTTTTTGGCCAGGCTCAGTAGCTCAGACCTCTAATTCCAGCACTTTGAGAGGCTGAGGTGGGAGGATTGCTTGAGCTTGGGAGTTTGAGACCAGCCTGGGCAACACAGTGAGACCCTGTCTCTATTTTTTAAAAAAGTAAAAAAAAGATTTAAAAATTTAACTTTTTATTTTGAAATAATTAGAGATTTGCAGGAAGCTGCAAAGAAATGCCTGGTGGGCCTGCTGGCCTGTGGGTTTCCTGCAAAGGTGGTGGGAAGGCCCTGTCATTGGCAGCACCCCAGATCGTGAGGGCTTTCCTTTTAGGCTGCTTTCCAAGAGGACTCCTCCCAGCTCTTGAAGGATGGAGGATGCTCACCCATGGTGTTCGGCCCCTCGGAGCAGGGTGGGGCAGGGAAGCTGGTGCCAGTGCAGGTTGTGAACATTTGCATGACTCCCTGTGGTCAGCCAAGAGCACCACTCCTTCCTGAGGTGGGGCCTGGAGTCCCTAGTCAGAGTTACTGGTTCACCTTCTGCAGGCAGGGAGAGGGGAGTCAAGCCAGGGAGGAGGGCTCTCGCAATTTCTCTTACAAACTCTCAACATGCCCTCCCACCTGCACTGCCTTTCTGGCAGCCCCACAGCCTCCTATGGTTCTCTCAGCCCATCACGGGCTGAGATTTTTGCTTTCCAGTCTGCCAAGTCAGTTACTGCATCCATCTATCTGCTGTCAGCTCCTGGAATTGTGTTGCTGTTGTATCCTCTCCATTCTCTTGTCATTATGCAGCTCCCCTGCTGACGGCATCCCATTGCCCCTTTAATTCTAGATATCTGGACTTGGCATTCAAGGCCCATTTTGAGCAGAGTGGGGCCTACCTTCCCGCCCTCAGTTCTCCATGGTGTATGCACTCTTTTCTTGGCAGGGAGGCTTCACAAACATGCCAAGCTTACTGTAAGAGCTCTCCAAGAATGCTCACCTCCTTCCCCCTGTAATTCCTTTCCTCTGTGAGGAGCTCGGCTGCATCCCAGCATAAAGCCTTGCTAATCCCAGGGACCACCCCCAACAGCCCTGGGGTACAATGAGCCTTCAAGAATTTTAACCACCTATGTAAGGAGACACAGCCAGTGGGCGATGCTGCCTGGCCTGACGCTTGCCATTGGGCGGTAATGTTTGTTGACTGACTGACTGACTGACTGACTGACTGGAGGGGGTTTGTAGTTTGTATCTCAGGGATCACCCCCAACAGCCCTGGGGTACAATGAGCCTTCAAGAAGTTTAATGACCTATGTAAGGACACACAGCCAGTGCGTGATGCTGCCTGGTCTGACTCTTGCCATTCGGTGGCACTGTTTGTTGACTGACTGACTGACTGACTGACTGGAGGGGGTTTATAGCTAATATTAATGGAGTGGTCTAAGTGTCATTGGTTCCTTGAACCCTGCACTGTGGCAAAGTGGCCTGCAGGCAGGAGGAGGACCAAGACAGGAGGGCAATCTCGGGAGGAGTGCCTCACAGGCCCCTCACCGCCTCCACCTGCCTCAGTGAAGTTTCCTTGCGGGAGGCCATGGAGGCGGATAGAGAAGAAGCGCAGTCACCTGAAACGACGAGACACAGAAGACCAAGAAGACCAAGTAGATCCGCGGCTCATTGACGGGAAGATGACCAGGCGGGGAGACAGCCCCTGGCAGGTAGGAGGCGAGGCAGCACTGGCTGCTCCCGCACTGGGTCCGGGGTCACTAAGCCCATCCTGGCAGCTGTGCAGAGACCGGGAGGGAAGCACTGCAGTTCTTGCAGGGGGTGATAAAGGTGGGGGATGCTTCAGGGAAAGATGGATGCAACCTGAGGGAAGAGGAGCAGCCAGGGCGGGTGAGGGGAGGGGGATGGAGGGGTCTGCAGGAGGAAGGGTTACCGGGCGGGCGAGGGGAGGGGGATGGAGGGGTCTGCAGGAGGGAGGGTTACCGGGTGGGCGAGGGGAGGGGATGGAGGGGTCTGCAGGAGGGAGGGTTACCGGGCGGGAGAGGGGAGGGGCATGGAGGGGTCTGCAGGAGGGAGGGTTACCGTTTCTAAAAGGAGCTGGAAAGACTGCTCTGCTGGTGGGATTTTAGGCAGAAGCCCTGATGGGAGAGGGCTAGGAGGAAGGGCTGGGCCTGAGTACACCTCCAGCCTCCATATCCACATGGGAACTGACACTTACTGGGTTCCCCTCTGTGCCAGGCATCGAGGAGATGGAAACCAAGAAATGGGGGTATTGGCCCTGGGGACTCAGACTCTGCGAGGGTCAGGACCCCAAAGACCGGGCAGCCCAATGGGACCAGAGCCAGGATGACCCTTCAAGACAGGGGCTGAGAGAGGCCCAAGGGGAACATCCAGGCAACCTGGGGGCCACAAAGCCTTCCTGGAAGACACACAGCCTGGCCAAGCCTCTAAGGATGAGAGGAGCTCGCTGGGCGATGTTGGGTGTGGCTTAGGGTGACTGGAACAGCATGAACGGTACAGGAACAGCCAGGAAGACACCCTGGGACAGGCTAACTCTATAAAATGAGCAAAAATAGAAGATACCAGAAAGGGCCTAAGCCTATGTCCATGTGACCAGGGAACCCAGGAAAGTGCATATGAGATCCAGGTGCCCTGGACTGGAGGCTGTCAGGAGGCAGCCCTGTGACGTCATCATCCCACCCCATTCCAGGTGGTCCTGCTGGACTCAAAGAAGAAGCTGGCCTGTGGGGCAGTGCTCATCCACCCCTCCTGGGTGCTAACAGCGGCCCACTGCATGGAGGAGTCCAAGAAGCTCCTTGTCAGGCTTGGTATGGGCTGGAGCCAGGCAGGAGGGGGCTGCCAGAGGCCTGGGTAGGGGGACCAGGCAGGCTGTTCAGATTTAGGGGACCCCGCTCCCCAGGTGCTTAAGCAAGAGGCTTCTTGAGCTCCACAGAAGGTGTTTGGGGGGAAGAGTCCTAGGTGCCCCCACCCTGCCCACCCCTGTGACAGCTGGTATTTTGCAGTAGGGGGTTCTCTGGTGCCTAGCATCTGCCAAAGCCACAGGCTGCTTCCCTAGCAGGCTGGGGGCTCCTATGCATTGGCCCTGATCTATGGCAATTTCTTCGGGGCAGGGAGGGGTCTGGCTCAACTCTTTATGCCAAAAAGAAGAAAAAGTATATTGAGAAAGACCAAGTTCACATTTCCTACAGCATATCTATGGCCAGTGGCCCCCCGTGGGGCTTGGCTTAGAATTCTCAGGTGCTCTTCCCCAGGAGCCATCAGTCTGGACTGAGAGGACCTTCTCTCCCAGGTGGGACCCGGCCCTGTCCTCCCTAGCAGTGCCATGTTCTGGGGGTCCTCCTCTCTGGGTCTCACTGCCCCTGGGGTCTCTCCAGCTACCTTTGCTCCACGTTCCTTTGTGGCTCTGGTCTGTGTCCGCGGTTTCCAGGGGCCTCGGTCTTCCCTGCTGCCCTGCCCATTCCTTCTCTGGTCTCACGGCTCCATGACTCCCGAAAACGGACCAGCATCCTGTCACTTTAGGATTGACATCCGTTGGCCACTCCTTCTGGCAGGAAAAGTCACCGTTGATAGGGATCCATGGCATAGACAGGTGGCTCCCCGACAGCACCTGGGACGTGTGGGTGCAGAGTCTCTGGGTGGACCTTCTTCAGGCCCTCTGCCCAGGCCTGCATGGGCACAGCAGTGGGTGGGCCTCGGGAAAGTGCTGCTGGGGAGAGGTTCCCCGCAGCCCATTCTGACAGGGCCCTCTGCCCTGCAGGAGAGTATGACCTGCGGCGCTGGGAGAAGTGGGAGCTGGACCTGGACATCGAGGAGGTCTTCATCCACCCCAACTACACCAAGAGCACCACCGACAATGACATCGCGCTGCTGCGCCTGGCCCAGCCCGCCACCCTCTCGCAGACCATCGTGCCCATCTGTCTCCCGGACAGCGGCCTTGCAGAGCGCGAGCTCACTCAGGCCGGCCAGGAGACCCTCGTGACGGGCTGGGGCTACCACAGCAGCCGAGAGAAAGAGGCCAAGAGAAACCGCACCTTCATCCTCAACTTCATCAAGATTCCCGTGGTCCCGCGCAACGAGTGCAGCGAGGTCATGAGCAACATGGTGTCTGAGAACATGCTGTGTGCGGGCATCCTCGGGGACCGGCAGGACGCCTGCGAGGGTGACAGTGGGGGGCCCATGGTCGCCTCCTTCCATGGCACCTGGTTCCTGGTGGGCCTGGTGAGCTGGGGTGAGGGCTGTGGGCTCCTTCACAACTACGGCGTTTACACCAAAGTCAGCCGCTACCTCGACTGGATCCACGGGCACATCAGAGACAAGGAAGCCCCCGCGAAGGGCCAGGCACCTTAGCGACCCTCCCTCCGGGGCTGGGCTTTTGCATGGCGATGGATGGGACATTAAAGGGTCATGTAACAAGCATACCGCCTGCTGTTCTCTGTCCTTCCATCCCTCTTCTGGGCGCTTCTGGAGGGAAGTACCATTTATTGAGCACCTATTGTATGTCACATGCCTTATAAATAGAATCTTAACTCCCAGAGCAACTCTGTGGGGTGGGGAGGAGCAGATCCAAGTCTGGCAGGGTCTAAAGCTGTGTGTGTTGTGGGGGATACCCTGTTTATGAAAAAGAATAAAAAACACAACCACGACGCCACTAGAGCCTTTCACAGGGCTTTGGGAAGAGCCTGTGCAAGCCAGGATGCTGAAGGTGAGGCTTGACCAGCTTTCCAGCAAGCCCAGCTATGAGGTAGATACGTTTAGCTCATATCACAGAGGGAAACTGAGGGGTCTGAAAGGTTTACATGGTGGAGCCAGGATTTAAATCTAGGTCTGACTCCAAAACCCAGGTGCTTTTTTCTGTTCTCCACTGTCCTGGAGGACAGCGGTTTCCACGGTGCTCGGTGTGGAGGCCACCATTAGCTCTGTGGGGAAGCAGCCAGAGACCCAGGAAGTGTTGGTTCAGCCCAGAATGAGCTCACACTGTCGCGGGGGGAAGCTGTTTCAGAACAATGTTACACCATCATGAACAGCAGTTAAGAAAGAGGCTCTGGATTAACCTGGCCTCATGGGCCTAATTGGATGAGACAGAAATAAGTCGAGGATGCTCTGATTTGAAATCATGAAGTACCTGATGAAAATGAATGGTGGTGAGATAAAGCTGAGAAAATTCATCTAAAGCCCAAAATCAGTCTAGCTCTCTGTGTGGCCTCAGGCAAGTCTCTTCTCATCTCTAGGTGTGACGGTTAATTTTAGGTGTCGATTTGACCGGATGAAGAGATACCCAGATGGCTGGCGAAGCACGATTTCTGGGTGTGTCTGTGAGATGTTCTGGAGGAGATGGGTCACTGAGTGGGTGGACTGTGTGGGGAAGATCCGCCCTCAGTGTGGGCGGGCACCTCACAATCAGCTGCGGACCCTGATGGAATAAAAAGGCAGAGGACAGGTGAATTCTCTGTCTCTCCTGGAGCTGGGACACCCTTCTCCTGCCCTTGGACATCAGTTCCAGGTTCTCAGGCCTTTGGACTCTGAGACTTACATCAGTGGCCCTCCAGATTCTCGGGCCATTAGCCCTGTACTGAGGATCCCGCCGTCAGCTCCCCTGGTTCTGAGGCCTTGAGACCTGGACTAAGCCAGGCCGGCTTCCCTTCTCAGCTTGCAGGTCTGCCGTGGGACTCCTCAGCCTCGATGACCACAGAAGCCAAATCCTCAGTAAGCCCCTTCTCATCTATCTGTATCTGTACACACATCCGATTAGTTCTGTCTCTGGAGAACCCTGACTAACCCAGGGGACATCAGGAAACTGAAGGGATCAGATGAGGGCAGTGGTTCTACACCCTGGCTGCACATTTGCATCTCCTGGAGAGCCTTTTTTTTTTTTGAGATGGAGTCTCACTCTGTCTTCCAGGCTGGAGTGCAATGGCACGAACTTGGCTTACTGCAACCTCTGCCTCCCAGGTTCCAGTGGTTCTCCAGCCTCAGCCTCCTGAATAGCTGGGATTACAGGTGCACACTAGTAGAGACGGGGTTTCACCATGTTGGCCAGGCTGGTCTCGAACTCCTGACTGACCTCATGATCCGCCTGCCTCGGCCTCCCAAAACACTGGGATTACAGGCGTGAGCCACCAGGCCTGGCCCTGGAGAGCCTTTAAAAACACTGATGGCCAGTCCCACCCCCAGAAATGCTAATTTAACTGATTGGGCCAGGGCAGTGGGGACCCAGACATTTATATTTTTACAACTCTCCATTTCAGTTTAATGTGTTCACTGGGGTTGAAAACGACTGGGCTAGGCCGGGTGCTGTGGCTCATACTGGTAATCCTGGAGCTTTGGGAACCTCAGGCAGGAGGATCACTTCAGCCCAGGAGTTCGAGGCCAGCCTGGGCAACATAGGGAGAACTTGTCTCTATTTAAAATAATAATAAATTAATAAAAATTGACCAAATGGTCTTTAAGGGCCTTTCTTCTCAGGTAAACTCTAGTTCTAAGATTCTCCAAGTCAACGAGGATAAAGCCAGTTATCTGAGAAAGCAGTTGCAGCCAGACCAGAGGGGACACCAAGACCCACGGAGTTAGTTATCTGTGTGTGGCCACAAGAAAAGAGACCTGCCCGAGCTGCGGCCTGCGGGATTCTCCTCCTTACTGACCTGGGGGAGGAACAGGTGGGGCTGCCTGGAAATGGGAGCAATCCGTGCCCGGGGCTGGCAGCAACTGCCAAATGTCACAGGGCCAGTGCCCACCATAGTCTCAGTGGAGGTGAAGGACTGAGAGAATGACAGAAGGCTGGAAGGCTTCGCTTCTGCTGAAGACTGCCGGGTGGGCTGCTGTCAGGACAGTGACCCTGCGTGGCCTAGACACCTCTGGCACCGACCTGCTGCCTGGGGAAACTGGGGAAATTAGAAAAGCAAACAAACATTTCAAGTCCTGGAAATGGCCCTGAGGGCAAGCAAAACAAGAACAAAAACACAACTGTTAAACCAACAGAAGAAAACGGGATGTGCCCAACAGAATGCAAAGGAGAGAATGAAAATAAGCGAGAAGCACGTAGACATCAACTGCATTTCTCTACACGAACACGAACATGTGGAAACTCAGGTTAAAAGCACACCACCACCCCAGTCACTTTAAGGAAAGAAAGTACTTCGATATACTTTTAGCAAAACATGTACCAGAGCTGTGTGACAAAATTTACAAAATGCCAGGAATGTCCATTCTCCCAAAACTGATCTACAGATGTAATGTAATTCCTATCAAAATCCCAGTATGTCTTTTTGTGGACATAAACAAGGTACTATATGTGTGTGTGTGTGTGTAAAGGACCTCAGATGACTAGAATGTTTTGGAAAAAAGACTTAGGAGAAATCACTTTAGCCAGCATCATGGCTTGTTGAAAAGGTACAGTCATCAAGACTACGTGGTGCTAATGGAGGAAGAGACACACGGATGGAATGAAATGGAGACTCTGGAGCGAGACCCACACAGCTACAGCTTTTTGATTTTTATTAAAGATATAAAAGCAATTCAGTGGAGGAAGGAGAGGCTATTCAACAAAGGGTGCTGGCAGAGTGGGGCCTCAATAGGCAAAAAAGTGAACCTCAGCCTATATCTCTCACCTCATACAAAAATTAACTCAGCATTGAACTTAGGCCGGGCACAGTGGCTCACGCCTATAATCCCAGCACTTTGGGAGGCTGAGGCAGGTGGATCCCCTGAGGTCAGGAGTTCGAGACCAGCCTGGCCAACATGAAGAAACCCTGTCTCTACTAAAAATACAAAAATTAGTTGGGCATGGTGGCACACACCTGTAATCCCAGCTACTCAGGAGGCTGAGGCAGGAGAATTGCTTGAACCCAGGAGGCGGAGGTTGCAGTGAGCCAAGATGGTGCCATTGCATTCTAGCCTGGGCGACAGAGTGGGAGTCCCTCACAAAAAAAAAAAAAAAAAAAAGAGAATGGAACTTAGATGTAATGTGAAACTGTGAAACAAAACAAAAGAAAGTACAGTTGATAGAAACTGAAATAAGATGAAAATAATAACAATAAATGTAATTAGGTCAAGCTTAGCAATTAAAAAGATAAATCTAAGAATTAAAATCCAATGAGACAATATATTAATTTGAGACAACTTAAAAAGCACCAAAAGACTGAAAATAAAGAACGCTAAAAATACCATGTAACTTTGAATGAAAAGAAAGCTAAGATAGTGATTCTAGTAACTAATACAATGGAAATTAAGAAAAAAATACCATAAACAACAACGATGGGGCCGGGCGCGGCGCGGTGGCTCAAGCCTGTAATCCCAGCACTTTGGGAGGCCGAGACGGGCGGATCACGAGGTCAGGAGATTGAGACCATCCTGGCTAACCCGGTGAAACCCCGTCTCTACTAAAAAATACAAAAAACTAGCCGGGCGAGGTGGCGGGCGCCTGTAGTCCCAGCTACTCGGGAGGCTGAGGCAGGAGAATGGCATAAACCCGGGAGGCGGAGCTTGCAGTGAGCTGAGATCCGGCCACAGTACTCCAGCATGGGTGACAGAGCGAGACTCCGTCTCAAAAAAAAAAAAAAAAAAAAAAAAAAAAAAAAAAGAGGGAAATTTTAAAAAAAAAAAACAAAAAAAAAAAAAAGAACAACGATGGACATTATATACAGAAAAACTCACATGTAAAGATCTAATTATTATAAAACAATATGTGCCCTGCAACATAACCTCCACATACTGCATACAGTGTGACATTTGACAGAAGGGAGGAATAAACGACTTTTACTTGTATTTGGAGAGTTTTTAAAAAAATTATCTTATAAACCAATAAATCAAACAGATTTTTAAAAAGTGGATATGTAGATAATCTGAACAGTAAAATTAATAAGCTTGAGCAATTCTTTTTTTGTGTGTGACAGTCTTGCTCTGTCTCCCAGGGTGGACTACAGTGGTGCAATCTTGGCTCGCTGCAATCTCTGCCTCCCGGATTCAAGCGATTCTCCTGCCTCAGCCTCCCAAGTAGCTGGGACTACAGGTGCCCACCACCATGCCTGGCTAGTTTTGTATTTTTAGTAGAGATGGAGTCTCGTCATGTTTGTCAGGCTGGTCTTGAATTCCAACCTCAGGTAATCCACCCACCTCGCCCTCCCAAAGTACTTGGATTACAGGCGTGAGCCACTGTGCCCGGCCGAGCGATTCTTTTTGAGCACACCAGGAACATTTACAAAACTATACTGGACCATGAAGAAAGCCTCGATAAATTCCAAGGGATCAGTATAATACAGAACATGTCCTCTAGCTAAAAGGCAATAAAAGTAGAAATTTCTGATGAAAAACTTTAAAAATGCCATGTTTGCAAACTAATTAACATATTAGCAGGCAATCATAAGATAAATTAAGAAATTGTAAGAATTGAATGTTAATTTGTGTTTCACAGCTACAGCAACACCAGAAGGGAAATTAAATATACTTATCCAGGCTGGGTGCGGTGTCTCACGCCTGTAATCCCAACACTTTGGGAGCCCAAGATGGGTGGGTCACCTGAGGTCAGGAGTTCAAGACTAACCTGGCCAACATGGTGAAATTCCATCTCTACTAAAAATACAAAACTTAGCTGGGCATACTGGTGGGCGCCTGTAATCCCAGCTACTGGGGAGGCAGAGGCAGGAGGATCACTGAAACCCAGGGAGGGGATGTTGTGGTGAGTTGAGACTGTACCATTGCCCTCCAGCCTGGGCAATAAGAACAAAACTCTGTCTCAAAATAAGTAAGTAAATATTCTTATCCAGAAACAAAAAGTTAAAAGCAAATACATGTTATTCAGGGTTCTCCAGGGAAATGAGACTGACTGGATAGAGAGAGAGATTTATTTCAAAGAAACGGCTCACATAATTGTGAAGGCTGGTAAGTCTAAAATCTGCAGGGTTGGCCTGCAGGCTGGAGACTTAGGGAACACTCACAGTTTGAGTCTGAGGGCAGTGTGCTGGCAGAATTCCTTCTTTCTTGGGTAAAGTCAGCCTTTATTAAGATCTTCAACAGATTGGTTGTGGCCCACCTGCATTATGGAGGATGACCTGCTTTACTCAAAGTCCACTGGTTGAAGTGTTACTCTCATTCAAAAAAACACCTGCCCAGAAAACATTCGAAATGATGTTTGACCAAATATATGGACACTGTGGCCTAGCCAAGATGACACATAAAATTAACCATCATGAAGGGTCATGGGTTGAATTGTGTCCTCCCAAAATTCATATGCTGAAGCCCCAACCTCCAAAAACTCAGAATGTGACCTTATTTGGAAATGGGGTTGCTGAAGATGTAATTAGTTAAGACAAGGTCAATACAAAGGTTAGCTGGGTGTGGTGGCGTGTGCCTGTAGTCCCAGCTACTTGGGAGGCTGAGGCAGGAGGATCACTTGAACCCAGGAGACGGAGGTTGCAGCGAGCCGAGATCGAGCCACTGCACTCCAGCCTGGGCGACGGGGCGAGATGCTGTCTAAAAAACAAATACATACATACATAAATACATAAACAAAAAGACAAGGTCATTCTGGAATAGCATGGACCCCTAAAATGACTGGTGTTCTTATGAAAAGGAGAAATTGGGGCACAGACATGAACAGAGGGAAGACAATGTGAGCACACGGGGAGAACACCACATGAAGATGAAGGCACAGGTCAGGGCCACTTGTCTACAAGCCAAGGGCTCCCAAGACAGCCCGCAACCTCCAGAGGCTGGGAGAGCAGCCTTGACCAACTTCCCTCTTGCAGCCCTCAGAAGGCAGCAACCCTGCTGACACCTCAGTCTTGAACTTCTAGCATCCAAAACTGTGAAACAATGGATTTCTGTTATTTAGGCCACCCAGTCTGTGGTTCTTTATTACAACAGCCCTTGCAATCTAATACAGCAGGTGACATGAAATCCTTACTTAAGAAGCTGGAAAAATACCAGATGCAGGATCGCACCTGTAATCACAGGACTTTGGGAGGCTGAGGAGGGAGGACCACTTGAGCTCAGGAGTCCAACACCAGCCTGGGTGGCAAAGTGACCTTCTCTCTACAAAAAATCAAAAGGTTAGCCAGGCATGGTGGCAAATACCTATGGTCCCAGCTACTCAGGAGGCTGAGGCAGGAAGATCTCTTGAGCCCAGGAGGTTAAGGCTGCAGTGAGTTGTGAGTGTGCCATTGCACTCCAGCTGGGGCAACAGAGTGAGACCCTGTTTTGATAAGTACATACATACATATGAATGAAACTGGGAAGAGAGCAAGTGACATAAAAACCTTACTTAAGAAGCTGGAAAGAGAGTAACATAAACCCAAAGAAACAAGAAGGAGGGAAATATAAAGATAAGGAGGCAGAAATCAGTGTAAGAGAGATGCAAATGATGAAATGAACACAAGAAATAACATGAAAAGCAGAGCTTTGAAAAGACTGAGAGGCAGATCTATGAAAAATGCAGATTAGAAAGAGTGACGGGGCGTAGAAATGATTTTACTATAAGCTAATACATTTGAAAGCCTGGGTGAAATACACACGTTCCTGAACAAATATAAAATACTAACACTGGTGCAAGAAGAAAACTGCAGGCTGGGCGCAGTGGCTCAAGCCTGTAATCCCAGCCCTTTGGGAGGCCGAGACGGGCGGATCACGAGCTCAGGAGATCGAGACCATCCTGGCTAACACTGTGAAACCCCGTCTCTACTAAAAAAACACAAAAAACTAGCCAGGTGAGGTGGCGGGCGCCTGTAGTCCCAGCTACTCGGGAGGCTGAGGCGGGAGAATGGCGTAAACCCGGGAGGCGGAACTTGCAGGGAGCTGAGATCCGGCCACTGCGCTCCAGCCTGGGCGACAGAGCGAGACTCCGTCTCAAAAAAAAAAACAAAAACTGCAGTGCTGGTAAAAGCCATTCCACTCCCCTTCAAAAGCCTCTGTCTCATGCTGCTTTGTGTGTGAGTTCTGTCAGTTTTAAAGAACAGTTAGTTCCCATCTTAAACAAGTTTCCTCCCCAAATGGAAAGAGAACAAAACCCACCCAACTCATTTTATGATATTTTGTGCCACGCAGCTAGGCTAGAACTTCTGTATCTCCTGGAGGGGAGCGCCCATGTCCCTCAGCTCCTGAGTGTGGAAAGCTCTGTCCTCTGGCTCTGGAAAAGCGGCTGTCTCCAGACAGACTGAGTGCAGGCAGCTCCTTGCAAGGTCAGCAGGGAGAGCATGGCCCATCTGCCCCTGTCTTTTGAAACATCCCTTTTCCCCATAGTGATTGATTCAATGACTGATTGAGACAGAGTCTCACTCTGTCACCCAGGCTGGACGGAGTGCAGTGGCAAGATCTCAGCTCGCTGCAACCTCCGCCTTCCTGGTCCAAGCGATTCTCCTGCCTCAGCCTCCCAAGTAGCTGGGGTTACAGGCACCCACCACAACGCCCAGCTAATTTTCGTATTTTTAGTAGAGACATGGTTTCACCACGTTGGCCAAGCTGGTCTTGAACTCCTGACCTCATGTGATCCACCCAACTCGGCCTCCTAAAGTGCTGGGATTACAGGCATGAGCCACTGCGCCTGGCTCCCCATCTTTGATTTGCACATGTTTTCTATTTTTGTAGATTTAGGGGTGTGAGTATAGATTTCTTGCATGGAGGTATTATGCAGTGGTGGAGTCTGGGCTTCCAGTGGAGCCATCACCCAAACAGTGAGCTCTGTACCCAAATAGGTGACTTTCAACCCTCGCCCCTTCCCTTCCACCTTTTGTGTCTCCCATGTCTAGGATTCCACTCTGTATGTCCATGACAACACCCATCTTTAGAGTGCACGGCTGAGGCCACAGCCGAGGAGGAGACACCCTCCCCCAGAGGGCACATGCTGGGCCTTCTGGAGGCAGATGAGGGAGAGTCTTTCGGGAGGCTGCAGGTCTGGCGTGCGTGGGGGTGTGTCACAAAGGAGGTGAGCAGTGTCGAGGACAGGCTGGGTTAAGCGCTTATCCACTGACCGTATCTATCGAGTGCTACGTCTGGGCCCAGAGCTGAGCCCAGACAGGCGCATGGGTCAGACAAGGTCCAGGGACACACAAATTGTACGAGAGAAGCTTTCTACAAACTTGCTTTGACAGTGCCTTTCCATTGACAAAAATAAAAGGACTTGAAAAGAAATGTAAGACTCAGTGGGCTGAAGTGATCTCTTATTACCGCAACATTTGAGAGCTGATGTCAGATGGCAGCCTGGCTGCAGAGAAGGTACCCAGGCCCTGGGCTCGGTGGCCCTTCCCCAGCTGGTGCCCCCAGCCTTGCTGCCTGGCCCTCCTGTACCTTCTTTTCCTTGTTTAAGAACTGGGCTCATCCTCCTCTATCCCCAGTGGTTGTGGGGATGAAAGGAAGGCCAACCCTGCAAGGCCTGGTGCCTGGAACTGGCCCTGGGTAGATGCCTGTCTCCCCTTCTTCCTGAGCCCTTTATGCAGAGCCCAGGACCTGATAGTCACAATCGCTAAATCTCTTTGGAGAAGGGAGAGATCAGTGCAGGCTAAAGCCATTGGTGAGAGCGGAAGAATTCAGTTCTCCGGCGGAAGGCGGCAATGTGCAGAGAGCCCTGTGATGGGGCTGCTGGAGCCGAGGCCTGGGGGTTCAGTTCCCTGAGAAGCCCCCACCAGCTTAGCCTAGGGGATGAGCTGTGGGAAGGATAGATGAGAAACTGCTAACTAAACAAGGCCAGAAGCACCAGGGCAAGCTGGGGTAGACCGTTGAGGTGGTGGAAGGAACAGGCAGGCTAAGCCTCAGAGGAGGCCAAGAGAGGCTGAGCAGGGAGCCAGGTCCTAGGAAAGAGACAGCACCCAGCTCTAGGGCCATGTCTGGGAGGCTGTGGGTGGAGGGCTGGGGCACCAGGCCATATTGAGAACCTTCACTGCAGGCCCACGCCAGGCACCTGACCCACAGTGACCGGGGGCTTCACAGAGCAACCGAGGGAGGAACTGCGGACTCCATTATGATGAAGGGAAAAGAGCCTCTGGCAGGCTCCCTACATCACTGCTATTGGAGGAGTCTGGGTAGGAATGCAGCAGGCTCCAAAGTCCCTGCAGTGTCCCATGGGACATGGAGCCAGGTGGCAGGTCGGGGAGAAGACTGGCGCATGGTTGGGCAGTGGCAGGACCTAAGCTCTGTCAATATTTGGGGTGGGTCAATCATTAGCCAACCTCAGCCTTGTTCCCCGACAGGTTCCCCAGGTAGGTTTTGGGCTAGGCCCTGCCCTGCTGGGAGCCCCACACAGCTTGGCCTAGATTAGATGAGTGGGGTGGGCAGCCGCCGGCCTCTCCACTCAGAAGACTCCCCGCCCACAGGGCTGCAGTCCTGCCTCAGGCCTGAGCAAGCAAACACTTAGAGCACTGCACAGTTGAAAAAATGAGTTTTAAAACCATCTGTCAAGAAAAAAGATGTCAAAGTAGTCATCATGGGAAAAGTCGGAATTTTGATGGACTTCATTGCACTTATTCTGTGGCTATTATTTTAATTTTAAATTATGTATGTGGGGGAGGGGAGCACACCATAATCTTTCTAGTGCCCCAAGGCTCTTAAACCAGGCTCTGTTCACCTAGGCCTGTGTCCATGGGTGGGGGACTGCTCTCGGCCTTTTATATGCATTGTTTGATTGAATCCTGTAAGTGATTTTTTTTTTTTTTTGAGACAGAGTCTCACTCTGTTGCCCAGGCTGTAGTGCAGTGGTGTGATCTTAGCTCACTGCAACCACTGCCTCCCAGGTTCAAGCGATTCTCGTGCCTCAGCCTCCTGAGTAGCTGGGACTACAGGCATGCACTATCATGCCCAGCTAATTTTTGTGTTTTTAGTAGAGATGGGGTTTTGTCATGTTGGTCAGGCTGTCTCTAACTCCTGGCCTCAAGTGAGCTGCCTGCTTCGGCCTCCCAGAGTGCTGGGATTACTGGTGTGAGCCACCATGCTGGGCCCTCTAAGTGATCTTAAGAGATACATGCTCTTGCCCTCCCATTTTAGCCCCCACTGTAACTGGCTCAGACATGTACACAGCAAGTACAGACAGAATGGGGATGTGCCCCCAAATCTGCCTGACTCCAGGCGGGGTCCCTTTAGTTAACATTGGGCCTGGAGAGACCTCAGTGGAGCGAGGAACTGGGCAGGAGTCTAGCGGGGCTGAGGTGGAAGGCAGGCTCCCTGCTGGTTCTGGCAGAGGTTGGGGCTGAGTGGGGTGAGCCATGGGCCAGCAGGGTCTTCAGGGCTGGCTGTAGATGGGGTTCTGGGTCTATTATCAGGGTGGTAGACGAGGGAGGGACAGCAGCTCTCTGGACAATTCCAGAGTATGTGTGCTGTAACATGGGCTCTGGGCCACCTGGCTCCAGAGAAGCTATGCTGTTTTGGGGGGTGTCACCTCACCCCACAATTGGCCTCACATTCATCAATTGTCCCTCATTTGGGCAAGAAAACCCAGGTCACACACGAGTTGGTGGGAGAGCTAGGGCTAAAACCGGGTCCCCTGGCTTGGTGTCCAGTGTTCTTTCCTGTGCACCTGTCCCACCACCCTGGACAATAAGTGTGAGGGCCAGAGTGTGGACCCTGAGGCCCCAGGAGCCTTTAGCAGGCCACAGCACACACACATGCTAAAAAAAAGTTATACAAGCATCTGGTAAAAAAATCAAATAGGAGAGAGGACTTCATGTGAGTGGTTGTACTTGGCCATCCCATCCCTCCTTACCTTTACTCTTTTTGCTCTCTGTATGCTATAATTTGAATACTTTCTATTATCTTTCTTCAAGTTCATTAATTCTGTCTTCTCGTGTGTCCAAACCCTGTGAAACTTAGCCAATCAGTTAATAATTTCAGATGCTAAACCTTTCAATTCTAGAATGTCCACTTGATTCCTCTCTACAGATTCCATTTCTCTGTAAAAATTCTCCATCTTTTCACCTATTTTCCCCATTTTTCTTCTATCTTCTGTAATATATTCTATAGTTATTATCTTATTCAATATTTGGATCATCTGTGGGTCTATGTCTATTGGCTTTTTTTCTCTTGACTATTGGTTCTATTTTCCTTTTTATTTGCCTGTCTTGTAATTTCCACAGTATGCAGAAGACTATTTATAAAGGAACTATAGCAACCAAGTATTATATTATTTTCTTGTCAGGAAAGTCTGCCCTTTCAGGTTTAATTAACAACAAAACTGGGATGAAGCTGGGCTGCAGCTTTAGTTATAATCAGTCCATATCAGGTTTCAAAGGCTTGATGGGACAGCCTGAGTGCCTGGTAAGTCTGTCTTGTCAATCCCAAAGATGTAGGAGTCATTCTTCCCTTTGGCAGTTTTAAACTCTGCTCCTTAGTTCCCTGTCCCCTGCTGCTTCCAGATTTGGCAAATGCCTTGAGAAGGAGACTGGCAGTTTGTTCAAGACAGTCCCCCTTCCTGGGGAGGACTTTGCTTCCCAAATATCCAAGACTAAAGGAGATTAGGCTCTAGTTTAAAAACTCCCTAGTATCCTGTGAAGCTTCCAGATGCAGCGAATCAGCAAATGAACTGGGGGAAGGAGGGTGGCATGGCTGCCACACTTTAAAAAAATTAACAGATTTTAGGCCAGGCATGGTGGCTCACGCCTGTAATCCCAGCACTTTGGGAGGCTGAGGCATGTGAATCACTTGAGGTCAGGAGCTCAAGACCAGCCTGGCCAACATGGTGAAACCCTGTCACTACTAAAAATATAAAAATCAGCCGGGTGTGGTGGCATACTCCTGTAATCACAGCTACTTTTACTTGGGAGGCTGAGGCAGGAGAATCACTTGAACCCAGGAGGCGGAGGTTGCAGTGAGCCAAGATTGCACCACTGCACTCCAGCCTGGGCAACAGAGTGAGACTCTATCTCAAAAAACAAAACAAAACAAAAAATTAACATATTAACATATTTTATTTTTCAGAGCAGTTTTAGGTTTATAGAAAAGTGAATAGGTGGCTGGGCACAGTGGCTCACGCCTATAATCTCAGCACTTTGAGAGGCCGAGGTGAGTGAATCACGAGGTCAGGAGTTCGAGATCAGCCTGGCCAACATGGTGAAAACGCTGTCTCTACTAAAAATACAAAAAATTAGGTGGGCGTAGTGGGGGGCGCCTTTAATCCCAGCTACTCGGGAGGCTGAGGCAGAAGAATCGCTTGAACCCAGAGGCGGAGGTTGCAGTGAGCCGAGATCGCACCACTGCACTCCAGCCTGGGTGACAGAATGAGAATTCATTTTAAAAAAAAGAAAGAAAAAGCGAGAGGAAGGTACAGAGAGTTCCCATGTGCCTTCCTAACCCCAACAGAGTTTCTCCTATTATTAACATCTTGTATTAGTATGGTACATTTGTTATAAGTGATGAGACAGTATTGATATATTATTAACTAAAATCCATAGTTTACATCAGAGCCCACTCTGTGTTGTCCATTGTATAGGTCTTGACAAATGTATGACATGTATCCACTATCACAGGATCAGAAAGAATAATTTCACTGTCCTAAAAATATCTTATTCTCTCCACCTATTTATCCCTCCCTTCCTTCCTGCCTGCACCCCAATCCCTAGCAACCTCTGATCTTTTTTTCTTTTTTTTTTGAGATGGAGTCTCGCTCTGTCATCCAGGCTGGAGTACAGTGGCACAATCTCAACTCACTGCAACCTCTGCTTTCCAGGTTCAAGCAATTCTCTGCCTCAGCCTCCCGAGTAGCTGGGATTACAGGTGCCCACCATCATGCCCGGCAGTTTTGTATTTTTAGTAGAGCTGGGGTTTCACCATTTTGGCCAGGCTGGTCTTGAACTTCTGACCTTGTGATCCACCATCTCAGCCTCCCAAAGTGCTGGGATTATAGGCATGAGCCATTGCGCCCGGTCTGATCTTTTTACTATTTCCATAGTTTTGCCTTTTCCAGAATGTCATGTAGTTGGAATCACACAATAGGTAGCCTTTTCAGATGGGCTTCTCTCACTTGGCAATGAGCATTTAAGGTTCTTTCATGTCTTTTAGTGGCTTGATAGCTCATTTCTTTTATTGTGGAATAAAATTCCATTGTTTTGGTGTACCCCAGTTTATTCAACTACTGAAGGACATCTTAGTTGCTCGCAACTTGTAGCAATATGAATAAAGCTGCTCTAAATATCTGTGTGGGTGCAGGTTCTTATATTAACACAAGTTTTCAACTCATTTGGATACAAACCAAGGAGTATGATTGCCACATTTTATGGTAAAAGCATGTGTAGTTCTTTTGTTTTTGTAAAGATGGGGTTTTGTTATGCTACCCAGGAGGGTCTTGAACTCCTAGCTCAAGTGATCCTCCTGCCTCAGCCTCCCAAAGCACTGGGATTAAAGGTGGGAGCCACCACGCCTGGCCTATGTTTACTTTGGTAAGAAACTACCTTCCAAAGTGGCTGTGTTCTATTTTGCATTCCCACCAGCAATGAATGAGAGATCGTGTTGCTCCCCATCCTTGCCCAAATTTGATGTGGTCGGTGTTTTAGATTTTTGTCATTCTAATAGGTGTTCATGGCATCTCATTGTTTTAATTTGTAATTTCCTAGTGACATCTGATGTTGGATATCTTTTCATATGTTTATTTGCCATCTGTATATCTTGTTTGATGAGATGTCTGTTCAGATATTTTGCCTCTTTTACATTTTCGATTGTATGTTTTCTTACTGTTGAGTTGTAAGACTTTGTGTATCAGCCGGGCGCGGTGGCTCACGCCTGTAATCCCAGCACTCTGGGAGGTCGAGGCGGGCGGATCATGAGGTTAGGAGATGGAGACCATCCTGGTTAACACAGTGAAACCCCGTCTCTACTAAAAAATACAAAAAAATTAGCCGGGCGTGGTGGTGGGCGCCTGTAGTCCCAGCTAATTGGGAGGCTGAGGCAGGAGAATGGCGTGAACCCGGGAGGTGGAGCTTGCAGTGAGCTGAGATCCGGCCACTGCACTCCAGCCTGGGCGACAGAGCAAGACCCCGTCTCAAAAAAAAAAAAAAGATTTTGTGTATCTATATGTTTTGGATGCCCATCCAAATATATAGGTATTTTGCAAAGATTTTTTCCCAGTCTATGGCATGTCTTTTCATTTTTCAAACAGTATCTTTTGCAGAGCATGTGTTTTTAATTTTAATGAAGTCCAGCTTATCAATATTTTCTTCCATAGATTCTGTCTTTGGTGTTGTATCTAAAAAGTCACTCCCAAATCCAAAGTCATCTAGATTTTCTGCTATATTTTCTAGAAGTTATAGTTTTGCATTTTTCCTTTAGGTCTATGATCCATTTTGAGTTAATTTTTATAACAGGTATAAGGTCTGTGTATGGATTTTTTTTTTCTTTTTTTTTTTTTGAGACAAGGTCTGGCTCTGTCCCCCAGGCTAGAGTGGAGTGGAGTGGTATGCTCTCAGCTCACTGCAACCTCTGGGCTCAAGCCATCCTCCCACCTCAGCCTCCTGAATAGCTGGGACTACAGGTGCATACCACTATCCCCAACTAATTTTTGTAATTTTTGTAGAGAAGGGGTTTTGGCATGTTGCCCAGGCTGCTTTTGAACTCGTGAACTCAAGCGATCCGCCCTCCTCGGTCTCCTGAAGTGATGAGATTACGGGTGTGAGCCACCACACCCAGCATGGATTCATTTTTGCATGTGGATATCCAGCGGTTCTAGCACCATTTGTTGAAAAGACGATCCTTTCTCCATTGAACCGCTTTCGCTCCTTTGACAAAGATCAGCAAACTTTATTTGTGTGGGTCTATTTCTGGGCTCTCTTTTCTGTTCCCTTGATCCATTTGTCAGTTCTTTCACCAATACCACACTGTTTTAATTACTGTAGCTTTATAGTAAGGCTTGACTCAGTAT
Organism: Rhinopithecus bieti; assembly: GCF_001698545.2. Lineage (NCBI taxonomy): Eukaryota > Metazoa > Chordata > Mammalia > Primates > Cercopithecidae > Rhinopithecus > Rhinopithecus bieti. The sequence continues at coordinate 2,722,230 of NW_016806659.1, forward strand.
CAGTTCTTCAATTTGTTCTTTTCCTTCAATATTGTGTTGGCTATCCTGGCGCCTTTGCCTTTTCATTTAAACTTTAGAATTGCTGGACGTAGTGGCTTACGCCTGTAATCCCAGCACCTTGGGAGGCTGAAATGGGCTGATCACTTGAGGCCAGAGTTCGAGACCAGCATGGCCAATACAGCAAAACTCGTCTCTACTAAAAATACAAAAAGCCAGGTGTGGTGGTGTGCACCTGTAATTCCAGCTACTCAGGAGGCTGAAGCCGGAGAATGGCTTGAACCTGGAAGGCAGAGGTTGCAGTGAGCCGAGCTCGCCCCACTGCACTCCAGCCTGGGTGACTTTATAAATAAGACTCTGTCTCAAAAAATAAAAACTAAACTTTATTTTTATTTTATCTTTTTTTGAGACGGAGTCTTGCTCTGCCGCCCAGGCTGGAGTGCAGTGGCCAGCTCTCAGCTCACTGCAAGCTCCGCCTCCCGGGTTCACGCCATTCTCCCGTCTCAGCCTCCCCAGTAGCTGGGACTACAGGCGCCCGCCTCGTCGCCCGGCTAGTTTTTTGTATTTTTTAGTAGAGACGGGGTTTCACCGTATTAGCCAGGATGGTCTCGATCTCCTGACCTCGTGATCCACCCGTCTCGGCCTCCCAAAGTGCTGGGATTACAGGCTTGAGCCACCGCGCCCGGCCAAAACTAAACTTTAGAATCAGTTTTCCAATATCTATAAAATAACTTGCTGGGATTTTGGGGTTACATCGAACCAATCAAATTGCAGAAGAAACGTTTTGACAACACTGAGTCAAGATCTCTGTGATGGGATGTATATCTCCCCATTTATTTAGATCTTTGATTTCTTTCATTAAAGTGTTGTCATTTTCCTCATATAGATCTTTTACTTATTTTGTTCGATGTATACCTAAGTATTTCATTTTGGAGGGTGCTAATGTAATGCTATTATGTTTTTATTTTATTTTTTTCTTTTTGAGATGGAGTTTTGCTCTTGTTGCCCAGGCTGGAATGCAATGGCTCAATCTCAGCTCACCGCTATCTCCACCTCCTGGTTTCAAGCAATTCTCCCGCCTCAGCCTCCCCAGTAGCTGGGATTACAGGCATGTGCCACCACACCCGGCTAATTTTGTATTTTTAGTAGAGATGGGGTTTCTCCATGTTGGTCAGGCTGGTCTCGAACTCCCAACCTCAGGTTATCTGCCTGTCTCAGCCTCCCAAAGGGCTGGGATTACAGGTGTGAGCCACTGTGCCTGGCCTATGTTTTATTTCAAATTTGACTTGTTTATTGTTGGTACATAAGAAAGCAATTGACGGCCGGGTGCAGTGGCTCATGCCTGTAATCCCAGCACTTTGGGAGGCCGAGGCGGGCGGATCACGAGATCAGGAGATAGAGACCATCCTGGCTAACACAGTGAAACCCCATCTCTACTAAAAATACAAAAAAATTAGCTGGGCGTGGTGGCGGGCACCTGTAGTCCCAGCTTCTTGGGAGCCTGAGGCAGGAGAATGGCGTGAACCTGGCAGGCGGAGCTTGCAGTGAGCCAAGATCGCGCCACTGCACTCCAGCCTGCGTGGCAGAGCGAGACTCCATCTCAAAAAAAAAAAAAGAAAGCAATTGACTTTTGCATATTAACCTTGTGAGTAATATGCAACCTTGCTATAATCACTTATTTCAACTAAATGAAAATGAAAATTGCAATGCAAGATTGCAAGCTGACTATAATAACTTATTCATTCCAGGAGGTTTTTTTTAATTCTTTGGGATTTTCTACGTAGACAATCATATTATCTGTGAACAAAAACAGTTTTAGCTCTTCCTTCTCAATCTGTATGCCTTTCATTTCCTTTTCTCGTCTTAGTGTATTAACTAGCACTTCCAGTGCAATTCCGAATAGTAGTTCTGAGAAAGGTCATCCTTACCTTGTTCCTGATCTTGGTGGGAAAATATCTAGTATCTCACAATTAAGTATGATGTTCACTGTAGGGTTTTTGTAGATGTTCTTTATTCAAATTGAAGTTCAGAGAACTATACCTAGTTCTCTGAGAGTTTCTATTATAACTGGGTGTTGGATTTTGTCAAATGCTTCTTCTGCATTTATTGACATGATCATGTGGGTTTTCTTCTTTAGCCTGTTCCTGTTGATATAATGGATTACATTAATTGATTTTCAAATGTTGAACCAGACTTGCATATCTGGAATCAATCCTATTTGGTCGTGGTATATAATTGCCCTTATGCATTATGCACTGTTGGATTTAATTTGCATATATATGTGTGTATGTATATATATAAATGTGTGTGTATGTGTGTGTGTGTATATATATATTTTTTATTATATATATATATATACACACACACACACTTTTTTTTTTAGATGGCCTGTCTCTCTATCGCCCAGGCTGGAGTGCAGTGGTGTGATCTCATCTCATTGCATCCTCCACCTCCCAAGTTTCAAGCAATTCTGCTTCAGCCTTCCAAGTAGCTGGGATTACAGGCGCATACCACCACACCCAGATTTTGTGTGCGTGTGTGTGTATTTTTAGTAGAGACAGCGTTTCACCATGTTGGCCAGGCTGGTCTCAACTTCCTGACCTCAAGCAATCCGCCTGCCTAGGCCTCCCAAAGTGCTGGGATGACAGGCGTGAGCCACAGCACTCAGCTTGATTCACTAATATTTTATTGATGATTTTTGCATCTACGTTCATGAGAGATATCAGTCTGCAGTTTCCCATTCTTGTAATATCTTTGTCTGCTTTTGGTATTAGGCTAATGCTATCTTCATAAAATGAGTTCAGAAGTATTCCTTCTGCTTCTTTTTTCTGGAAGACATGTTTGTTGTTGTTGTTTTTGCTTTTTGAGACGGAGTCTCACTCTGTCACCCAGGCTGGAGTGCAATGATGCGATCTCAGCTCACTGTAACCTCCGCCTCCTGGGTTCAAGGGATTCTCCTGCCTCAGCCTCCTGAGTAGTGGGATTATAGGCGCCCACCACTATGCCTGGCTAGCTTTTTTTTTTTTTTTTTTTTTTTGAGAAGGAGTCTTGCTCTGTGGCCCAGGCTGGAGTGCACTCGTGCGATCTCGGCTCACTGCAAGCTCCGCCTCCCAGGTTCATGCCATTCTCCTGCTTCAGCCTCCCAAGTAGCTGGGACTACAGGCACCCATCATCATGCCCAGCTAATGTATTTTAGTAGACACGGGGTTTCACCGTGTTAGCCAGGATGGTCTCCATCTCCTGATCCCGTGATCTGCCTACCTTGGCCTCCCAAAGTCCTGGGATTACAGGTGTGAGTCACTATGCCCAGTCCGAGTTTTTGTATTTTTTAGTAGAGATGGGTTTTCACCATGTTGGCCAGGCTGGTCTTGAACTCCTGACCTCAGGTGATCTTCCTGCCTTGGCCTCCCAAAGTGCTGGGATTATAGGTGTGAGCCACCATGCCCAGCCTTGGAAGAAGTTTTAAGATAATTTGTATAAATTATTCCTTAAATGTTTGGTAAAATTCTCCAGTGAACCCATCTGGTCTGGTGCTATCCATTTTGAAATGTTATTATTTTAAAAAATTATATATTGAAAATTATATAGTTGTAGATGCTATTATTGATTCAATTTATTTTAGTTATAGGCCTATTCAGATGACATATTTTTCCTTATGTGAGTTTTGTCTGACTGCGTCTTTCAGGAGATTGTCCAGTTTCATGTACATTGTCAAATTTGCAGGCATGGAGGTGTTCAGAATATTTCTTTTCTTTTCTTTTCTTTTTTTTGAGACAGAGCCTCTTGTCTCAACAAGAGCACTCACTCAACAGAGCCTCTTGCTCTGTTTCCTAGAATGGGGAGCAGTGGCCCCATCTCAGCTCACTGTAACCCCTGCCTCCCAGGTTTAAGCAATTCTCCTGCCTCAGCCTCCCAAGTAGCTGGGACTACAGGCGCACACCACCATACCCGGCTAATTTTTTGTATTTTTAGTAGAGATGGGGTTTCACCATGTTGGCTAGGTTGGTCTCAAACTCCTGACCTCAGGTGATCTGCCTGCCTCCGCCTCCCACAGTGTGGAATTACAGCCGTGAGCCACCGCACCCGGCCAGCATATTCACTATTCTTCAATGTCTTTGGAATCAGTAGTGATGATTTCTTTTTCACTTCTGATATTAGTGATTTGGGTCTTCTCTTTTTTTTCGTAGTTAACCTGGATAGAGTTTTATCCCTTTTGTGAATCTTTTTAACTAGCTTTCGGTTGTTGATTTTTCTCTATTGATTTCCTGTTTTCAGTTTCAGTGATTTCTCCTCTAATTTTTATTATCCTTTTCTCCTCCCTACTTTGGGTTTACTTTGCTCTTCTTTATCTAGTTTTCTAAAGTAGAAGCTTAGATTACTAGATATTTCTCATTTTCTGTTTTTTTTTTTTTTTTTTTGAGACGGAGTCTTGCTCTGTCGCCCAGGCTGGAGTGCAGTGGCCGGATCTCAGCTCACTGCAAGCTCCGCCTCCCAGGTTCACACCATTCTCCTGCCTCAGCCTCCCGAGTAGCTGGGACCACAGGCGCCCGCCACCTCGCCCGGCTAATTTTTTGTATTTTAGTAGAGACGGGGTTTCACCGTGTTAGCCAGGATGGTCTCGATCTCCTGACCTCGTGATCCGCCCGTCTCGGCCTCCCAAAGTGCTGGGATTACAGGCTTGAGCCACCGTGCCCGGCCGATATTTCTCATTTTCTAACACATGTATTCAGTGATCTAAATTTCCCTCTAACACTGTCTTTGGTGCATCCCACAAATTTCAATAAGTTGTATTTTCATTTTCATTTAGTTGAAAATATTTTAAAATTTACCTTGAGACATCTTCTTTGTCCCAACACGTCATAAGTGTGTTGCCTAATCTCCAAATATTTTGGGGTTTTCTAGTTATCTGTTTTTGATTCATAGTTTAATTCCATTGTGGTCTGAGAGCATATTTTGTATAATTTCTGTTCTTTTAAATTTATTAAGGTGCGTTTCATGGCTGAGAATGTGGTCTATCCTGGTAAGTGAGAGCTCCACGTGAACTTGAGAATGTGTATTCTGCTGTCATTGGATGAAGTAGTCTATAGATGTCAATTAGATCCAGCTGATGGATGACGCTGTTGAGTTCAACTATGTCTTTGCTAGTTTTCTGCCAGTTGGATCTGTTAAATAGAGGGGTATTGAAGTTTATGTTTATATAAACATAAAAATGAGTTTATATCTCCCTGCAGTTCTATCAGTTCTTGCCTCATCTTGGGACACTGTGTTGCTAGGTGCACACACTTTAAACACTGTTATATCATCTTTGAGAACTGACCCCTTTATGGCTATGCAATGCTCCTCTTCATCGCTGATAACATTCCTTGCCCTGAGGAAGTCTACTTTGCCTGAAATTAACACAGCCACTTCAGCTGTCTTTTGATTAGTGCTAACATAGTACACTATCTCCATCTCTTTACTTTTAATCTATTTCTTTATATTTAAAGTATATTTCTTCCATTTCTATTCATTGCCCTTGATTTGTTTTGTTCTTTCTAGCCTTTTCAGGTTGTGTGTGCGTGTGTGTGTTTTGCTTTCTCTGGTTTTAATCACGCATTTTATATTATTCCCTTTTTACTCCTTTCTTATCATATACATTATACTTGTGGGGCTTTTTAATGTGTGTGGTTTCCCTTGAGTTTGTAGTAAATATTTACATCTAATTCAAGTCTTCCTTCATAAAACACTTTACCACTTCATGGGTAGTGCAAATACCTTATGAAAAAGTATTCTCAATTCCTCTCTTCCATCTTTATAACACTGCTGTCATTCATTTCATTTATCCATAAGCTCTAATTACTACTATTAACCGAAAAAAACTTTACCTGTTAGATCAGTTAAAAGAGAAAGCTAAATTTTATTTTGCCTTCATTTATTTTTTCTCTAACACTCTTGCTTTCTTTATGTAGATCTGAGTTTCTGACCTACATAATTTCCCTTTCCTTCTGAAGAATTTAACACTTCTTGTGAGGCAGGTCTACTGGTGACAAATTCTCTCAATTTTTGATTGTCTGATAAAGTCTTTACTTCTCCTTCACTTAAAAAAAAAACAAAAAACAAAAAAAAACCTTGATTGTATTTCCAGGATCTCCTTCACTTTTGAAGGATAATTTGGTGAATAAAGAATTCTAGGTTGATGGGTTTTTTTTCTTTCAATGCTTTAAATCCCATAAACCACTCTCTTCTTGGGTGTAGCTTCTGATGTGAAGCATGATATAATTCTTACCATTGTTCCTCTACAAATAAGATGTTTTCCCCTCTGGCTTCTTTCTATATTCTTCCCATGTCTTTGATTTTTGCAGTTTGAATATGATATTCTTAGGTGTAGATTTTTTGGGGTATTCATCCTGCTGCTTGTTCTCTAGGCTTCCTTCATCTGTGGTTTGGTGTCTGTCATTAATTTTGGAAAGTTCTGTCATTACTTCAAGTATTTCTTGTTTCTTTCTTCTCTGTGTGGTGTTCCCATTATGCGTACATGATCCTTTTATATCTTTGGTATTTGTCCCACAGTTCTTGAATATTCCGTTCCATCTTCTCCATTATTTCTTCCTCTCTGCATTTCAGTTTTGGGAGTTTCTACTGACATTCCTTGAAGCTCACTGATTCATTCCTTGGCTATGTCCCATGTATTGATGACTCCACTAAAAGCATTCTTCACTTCAGTTATAGTGTTTTATTTATTTTTATTTCTAGCATTCTGTTTTGCTTCTTTCCTTCTTTCTTTTTTATAGATACAAGGTCTCACTATGTTGCCCAGACTGGTCTCGAACTCCTGGGCTCAAGCGATCCTCCTCAGCCTCCTAAAGTGCTGGGATTACAGACGTGAGCCACCGCATCTGGCCTGTTTGATTCTTTCTTAGGTGTTTCCATCTCTCAACTAACATTACTTCTCTGTTCTTGCATATTGGCCACTTTTCTTATTAGAGTCCTTAGCATATTAATCAATTATTTTAAATTTTCTGATAATTCAAGCATCTCTGCCATCTCTGAGTCTTATTCTGATGTTTGTTCTGTCTGTTCAAAGTGTGTTTGTCTCTTAGTATATATAAAACATGATGTGTTGGGCAAAAGAAACTGAGGTAAACAAGCCTTTTGTGAGGCTTTCTGTACTTTACTTCTCCTTCACTTAAAAAACAAACAAACAAACTTGATTGTATTTCCAGTATCTCCTTCACTTTTGAAGGATAATTTGGTGAATATAGAATTCTTTCTGGCTTGGAGTTGGCCTGTGTTTACCGTTGGCTCTAGCTGTAGGTGTCAGAGGGGCTGTGTTTACCGTTGACTGTAGCTGTAGGGAGTCAGGAGGGTAACATTCACTTTGACTATCTGGCTTGGAGTTGGGCTGTGTTTACCGTTGGCTGTAGCTGTGGGTGTCAAAGGATAACATTCACTTTCTATCTGGCTTGGAGTTGGGCTGTGTTTACAGTTTGCTCCAGCTGTAGGAGTCAGAGGATAACATTTACTTTCTTGTTCTTGTCTGCAGCTTCCCTGTTGTCTTTGGGTTTCCCTAGAGTCTTCTTCATAACTCAGGTCTGAGATGTGCAGTTCAGTTGCACTCTCGTTATTACAGGAGCCCTGTCGATGTGGTAGTGAGGTGTGGAGGGGAAGCATTCTAGAGGTCTCGATCTTTTAATGAACCTCTGCTGGGGCTGTGACCAGCACAAGTGCTTCTCATCTGTCTTTCCCCGCTGGAGGTGGGCAGGAAGCCTAGAGGAGGCTGGAGTTGGGTATTTCTCTTCCCACATGTCAGGCCCTGGTAAAACAGTTTCTCCTGAGGACAGACCCTGTTAAGAAGAGAATGCTCTGGGTTACCTTTTGTTTTGCTCTACCAGAAGCACCAGGGAATTTTTCTCTGATCTTTACTGTGACAACTTGGTAAAGCAAAACAAAACAAAAAACTGAGTGGGACCCCATAAGACTGACTCTGCTGGTATTTTTAACTCTCTCACAGAGCGCCCAGCAAATCATCAACTAAGTTCTAGGTTTCCCTACCCCGGTACTGGTTCCTGTGGAGTTTTCTACTCTGAGGCTTCTGCTCCAGTAAGTTCTGGTTCTCTGTATGTGCTTCTCTGTCTCTCCATTTTGAGGGCAGCAGTTTGCCCCATGGCCTCAAATCTCTGATGGATCAAGAAAAGTTGATTTTCAGTCTGTTCAGCATTTTTCTTGCTGTGAGGTTGGGGGTGATGACTGCTAAGCTCCTTGCATGCCAACTGAAAACAGTGTCTTTTGAAGAGTGAAAGTTTTTAATTTTGAAGAAGTCCAATTTATTGATTTTTTTCCTTTGTAGGTTTGTGTCATATTTAAAAACCCCTGTCAAATTCAAAGTCACGAAGATTTTCTCCTAGTAGTGTCATGGTTTTAGCGCTAACATTTAGGTCTGTGATCCATTTATTTCTTTGTGTGTGGTGTGAGCTAAGGTCAGAGGTTTAATTTTTTACATATCCAGTTGTAAAGATTTCTTGTGAATATTATCCTTTCCTCATTGAATTGCCTTGGCATCTCTAGCAAAAGTCATATGTTACATGAGTCTTATTTGGACACCCTATCTGTTCCATTGATAATCTGCTCCATTGATTTCTTTGTCTCTCTGCCAATGTCACATTGTTTTCACTGCTGAAGCTTTATAAATCTTTAAATGACGTAATTCATCCAGCTTTTAAACTTATTTTTCAAAGTTATCTTGGCTAGTCTAGATTTTTTTTGCATTTCCATATACATTTTAGAATCAGCTTATCAAATTTTACAAAAAAAAGCCTGCTAGTGCTTTGATTGGTATTACAGTAAATTTATAGATCAATTTGGGAGAAATGATATCTTAGCAATATTGAGTCTTCTGAAACACGAACACAGCATACCTCTCAATTGATTTAGGTCTTCAATTTCTCACAGTAACTGTATCTTTCAATGCACAGGACTTACACATCTTTTGCCAAAGTTATTCATAAACATTTCAACATTTTGATGCATTTTATATATTTAAAACTTTTTCTTCAGCCTCTCTCCTTGCTGAGATGCTATTTTTTAAACATTTAATTTCCAATTGCTTGTTGCTAGTTCACAGACATATGACTGAATTTTGCTATTGACATTGTATCCTGCAACCATGCTAAACGAACTTATTAGTTCTAAGAATTCTTCTGCAGGTTCCATGAAATTTTCTACATAATCATGTTGTTTGTGAATAAAGACTGGTTTATTCCTCATTTCCAAACCATATGACTTCCTTAAATGATTAGAATTCTCTAGTAAAGACATCTTGGTTTGTAGTTTTCTTTGTGGGAAGGTTTTTAGCTACAAATTCAGTTTTAAAAAATACATATAGGCATATTCAGGCTATTTCTTCTTGAGTTAGCTTTAGTAGTTTGTGTTTTATAAGGAATTTGTTTAGGTTGTCAAATTTATTGGCATAAAGTTGTTCATAATATTTTTTGTCCTTCTAATGTCTACAAAATAGTTACATTCCTTCTCTTATTCCTGATATTGTTTTGTTCTGTTTTGTTTTGAGATGGAGTCTCGCTCTGTCGCCCAGGCTGGAGTGCAGTGGTGCAATCTCAGCTCACTGCAACCTCTGCCTCCTGGATTCAAGTGATTCTCCTGCCTCAGCCTCTTGAGTAGCTGGGACTACAGGTGTCTGCCACCACATACAATTAATTTTTGTATTTTTAGTAGAGACAGGGTTTCACCATGTTGGCCAGGATGATCTCCATCTCTTGACCTTGTGATCTAGCCACTTGGCCTCCCAAAGTGTTAGTATTACAGGCATATGCCACCATGCCCAGCTAATTTTTGTATTTTTAGTAGAAACGGGGTTTTACCATGTTGACCAGGATAGTCATGATCTCTTGACCTCATGATCCGCCCGCCTCAGCCTCCCACAGTGCTGGGATGCAGGCATGAGCCACTGCGCCTGGCCTCCTGATATTGTTAATTTGTGTCCTCTGTTTTCTGATCAGGCAGTGCTGTACTATGAGTCAGATAGCTTCTCTGTGTTGTCCCTCTATTGTTTACTTCTTCAGGGCAGATTTCAGAAATCCACAGGCACCAAACTCAAAGTGTGACCCATCCAGCAGCTTCAAACATAGCCCATAGAAACTTATTTTTAGTCATTTAGAGCCTGTCTGCTTTGCATGCCCCATGAAACTGCACCCATCTGCCAGCCACAGACAAAATAAACCTGGTAGTACAAGACTCCAAGCCACAGCTGCCCTTCAGAAATCAGATCCAGATACAACGTGCTGCTGAGTAGCGTCATCTGACACATAAGCCCCTGGCAGTCCCCTCCTCCTTGAGTACCCTACCCTCCGCACTGCTGCGTGGCTGTCCCGGGGCTGTAGCCTCTGGACAGCCTTGGCCCATCAGGAACTTCCCTCACATGCCACCCTGTCAAAGTGTTGCCAAATAAAGCTCATCGTGTGCTATTGCTAAGTAATGGTCAGATCTTTTTTTCTGGGTCAGTCCTGAAATTCCCCCGTTGTTTCTGAGACAGAGTCTCATTCTGTTGCCTAGGCTGGAGTGCCGTGGCATGATATTGGCTCGCTGCAACCTCCACTTCCCGGGTTCAAGCAATTCTCCTGCCTCAGCCTCCTGACTAGCTGGGATTACAGGTGCGCACCACCACACCTGGCTAATTTTTGTATTTTTGGTAGAGACGGGTTTCACCATGTTGGCCAGGCTGCTCTTGAACTCCTGACCTCAAGTGATCCTCCTGCCTTGGCCTCCCAAAGTGCTGGGATTACAGGCATAAGCCACTGTGCCCAGCCAGTCCCGAATTCCCTTGAACTCACTACAAATGGTGGTGAAGAAAGTGGAGGATTTTGGAAACGGTTAAGAAATTGATATGGGGTCCACCCAGCCAGTAGGACAATCAATTGGCAAAAGGATCCTGGACAGTCCCAAGTGGTTGGGACTCGAAATTTGGAAGCCTTCCCCTCAGTGTGTATAGCAATGCTGTGTGCTACTTCCTCTCAGTGTGTATAGCATTGCCGTGTGCCGCCTTCCGCTCAGTGTGTACAGCATTGCCGTGTGCCGCCTTCCAGTCAGTGTGTATGGCATTGCCGTGTGCCGCCTTCCAGTCAGTGTGTACGGCATTGCCGTGTGCCGCCTTCCAGTCAGTGTGTATAGCATTGCCGTGTGCCGCCTTCCAGTCAGTGTGTATAGCATTGCCGTGTGCCGCCTTCCAGTCAGTGTGTATAGCATTGCCGTGTGCCGCCTTCCAGTCAGTGTGTATAGCATTGCCGTGTGCCGCCTTCCAGTCAGTGTGTATAGCATTGCCGTGTGCCGCCTTCCAGTCAGTGTGTATAGCATTGCCGTGTGCCGCCTTCCAGTCAGTGTGTATAGCATTGCCGTGTGCCGCCTTCCAGTCAGTGTGTATAGCATTGCCGTGTGCCGCCTTCCAGTCAGTGTGTATAGCATTGCCGTGTGCCGCCTTCCAGTCAGTGTGTATAGCATTGCCGTGTGCCGCCTTCCAGTCAGTGTGTATAGCATTGCCGTGTGCCGCCTTCCAGTCAGTGTGTATAGCATTGCCGTGTGCCGCCTTCCAGTCAGTGTGTATAGCATTGCCGTGTGCCGCCTTCCAGTCAGTGTGTATAGCATTGCCGTGTGCCGCCTTCCAGTCAGTGTGTATAGCATTGCCGTGTGCCGCCTTCCAGTCAGTGTGTATAGCATTGCCGTGTGCCGCCTTCCAGTCAGTGTGTATAGCATTGCCGTGTGCCGCCTTCCAGTCAGTGTGTATAGCATTGCCGTGTGCCGCCTTCCAGTCAGTGTGTATAGCATTGCCGTGTGCCGCCTTCCAGTCAGTGTGTATAGCATTGCCGTGTGCCGCCTTCCAGTCAGTGTGTATAGCATTGCCGTGTGCCGCCTTCCAGTCAGTGTGTATAGCATTGCCGTGTGCCGCCTTCCAGTCAGTGTGTATAGCATTGCCGTGTGCCGCCTTCCAGTCAGTGTGTATAGCATTGCCGTGTGCCGCCTTCCAGTCAGTGTGTATAGCATTGCCGTGTGCCGCCTTCCAGTCAGTGTGTATAGCATTGCCGTGTGCCGCCTTCCAGTCAGTGTGTATAGCATTGCCGTGTGCCGCCTTCCAGTCAGTGTGTATAGCATTGCCGTGTGCCGCCTTCCAGTCAGTGTGTATAGCATTGCCGTGTGCCGCCTTCCAGTCAGTGTGTATAGCATTGCCGTGTGCCGCCTTCCAGTCAGTGTGTATAGCATTGCCGTGTGCCGCCTTCCAGTCAGTGTGTATAGCATTGCCGTGTGCCGCCTTCCAGTCAGTGTGTATAGCATTGCCGTGTGCCGCCTTCCAGTCAGTGTGTATAGCATTGCCGTGTGCCGCCTTCCAGTCAGTGTGTATAGCATTGCCGTGTGCCGCCTTCCAGTCAGTGTGTATAGCATTGCCGTGTGCCGCCTTCCAGTCAGTGTGTATAGCATTGCCGTGTGCCGCCTTCCAGTCAGTGTGTATAGCATTGCCGTGTGCCGCCTTCCAGTCAGTGTGTATAGCATTGCCGTGTGCCGCCTTCCAGTCAGTGTGTATAGCATTGCCGTGTGCCGCCTTCCAGTCAGTGTGTATAGCATTGCCGTGTGCCGCCTTCCAGTCAGTGTGTATAGCATTGCCGTGTGCCGCCTTCCAGTCAGTGTGTATAGCATTGCCGTGTGCCGCCTTCCAGTCAGTGTGTATAGCATTGCTGTGTGCCACCTTCCAGTCAGTGTGTATAGCATTGCCGTGTGCCGCCTTCCAGTCAGTGTGTACAGCATTGCCGTGTGCCGCCTTCCAGTCAGTGTGTATAGCATTGCCGTGTGCCGCCTTCCGTTCAGTGTGTATAGCATTGCTGTGTGCCACCTTCCAGTCAGTGTGTATAGCATTGCCGTGTGCCGCCTTCCAGTCAGTGTGTACAGCATTGCTGTGTGCCGCCTTCCAGTCAGTGTGTATAGCATTGCTGTGTGCCGCCTTCCAGTCAGTGTGTATAGCATTGCTGTGTGCCGCCTTCCAGTCAGTGTGTATAGTCCACCCACCTGAGTCCTCCAGTAGGCAGTTGCTGGACATTATAAGACATTTGGGCCTAAATAATGAAAGGGGAGGATGGCATGTACCTGGGCTGAGAACAGGCTACCCCTGACTTCCTAACAGTGTCCTGGTGATTTCGGGAAGTCTTAGAGAAGAGGATGCTCTCGTCCCTGGAGACTGCAAGGGCAGGTGAACGAACTGATAAGGCGGAGACATCAGGCCAAGGCTGGTCTCCTAAGCACAGCTGGAGCGATACCTCTGCTGCTGGGACCTGCTGTGCCCAACCCTTGTGCTAAGCCAGCTAAAGCATTACTTAAAGTGACTAAAGGCAAGGAAGTTATATCCCTGCCCCTCTCAGGACTCTGACGGTGGTGGCTGTCCTACTGAACAGGTGCTCCAAACCACGAAATATGGGTCAAGCTCTATTGCTTCTCACCAGGATGCCGCTGGACAGGAGGCAGGGGTTGAACTCCCAGGGAAGAAGAGCCTGAGGGTAGGACCCTGTGGAAAAGGACTGGTGACCTCTAGAGGAAAAGGCAGTGTGACACCACCATGACAGTGATGAGTGGCAATCAATCACCTTCTGCTTTGCTGGTGACCACAGCAAAGTAATAAAAATGGAGAAGACAAAAAGGGAGGACCAAGAAGGAGGGGATAGCTCTTGCTTGGAAGAGAAAACGTCTTCTCTCTCGCCCTGTGGCCCTGTCTCTCCTAACCCAGGAACCAAAGAAAAAGGGGCTGGCTGGCTGTCCAGAGTGTTCTGGCGGGGAGGGAGCTCCATCTAAAGGGCTGAAACTCAATGGCTGGCTGCCCCAGTACGGATGGAAAAATGGTGTCCCTGCAACAGCATCCTGCACAATCAGCGAGGAAGGTGGGAATGACCCTCAGAGATGGCTTTGGACCGTGGTCCACAGACACCTTGTCGACAGGGATTTTTAGGGCTTGGAAGGCTGCTGACCCTACGTTAGGTCCCTTAAGAGTCTGGGGCCGGGCACGGTGGCTCAAGCCTGTAATCCCAGCACTTTGGGAGGCCGAGACGGGTGGATCACGAGGTCAGGAGATCAAGACCATCCTGGCTAACACGGTGAAACCCCGTCTCTACTAAAAAAATACAAAAAAAAAAAAAAAAAAAAAGAGTCTGGGCAGACTGTCAATGGAAAATGTTAGCCGAGGCCACAGGTCTTGGTCAGCTGGGGATGTAGGAGTGGGCTTATCAGGCTACAGGCTGAATGCAACATGATGGTGTGGCAAGCCTTGAGCCACTCAAGGGAGTCCTGACTCCATCTGCTTCTTTCTCAGGAGAGTTTCTGACAAAGCTCTCTTCAGGGGCAAAGATGCTAATACTAAAACAATTCAAGGGGCCATAGCTGCCTGGACTTACTGGAAACTTAGAAAAGACAAACTCAGAGTGCTGCCCATGAATTCTACAAACAACAACCCACCTGACCTAAATCCAAATTACTATGAACAGTAAGACTTCCCTTCTCCTAAGCCAGACAAGCTTCCTACAGCCAGGCATATCCTTAAGTGTGAACCCTGCAATGAACAAGAGAGGTTACTTTGGATCCTAAGGAGGGGGGGTGCTCAAGATTGGACGATCTCTAGTAAATTGGTTTAACAGTTCCAATAATTACTAGGGTTAGATGACAATTCTCAGCAAGTGTCTCCTCTGGAAACAGCCCCTCCTTCATATCTGGCCGTGCCCCCCATACAGATCCAGTGGTCCATGTTCATGGAAAACAGACCCTTCTGGTAGACAATCTCCCTTATTACCTTTCTCCACGTTAATAGTTATCTGGGCAGGGTGCGGTGGCTCACGCCTGTAATCCCAGCACTTTGGGAGGCCGAGGCAGGTGGATCACTGGAGGTCAGGAGTTTGACACCACCCTGGCCAACATGGTGAATCCCCATCTCTACTAAAAATACAAAAATTAGCTGGGTGTGGTGGCGGGAGCCTGTAATCCCAGCTACTCAGGAGGCTGAGGCAGGAGAATCGCTTGAACCCAAGAGCGGCAGGTGCAGTGAGCCGAGATCATGCCATCGCACTCCAGCCTGGGCGACAAGAGCAAGACTCCACCTCAAAAAAAAAACAGTAATGGGGACTCCAAAAAATAAACCACACTGGGTGACGAAATCTCATATTCCAGGAAATGCTCGTGCTTTAAAAGGACCTGTGGACTTTGCACCCTGGCTTGAACTAAGTCAGCGTGACAGGCTGTAATCCTTCCAAGGGGAATGGTTTGGGAGGATTAATTAAAGGGATAATTACCCACTTCACTGATAGTACTGGCCTGGTTTTGCTACAATGTACATCCCATTATTGGAATGGATCTCCTCAGTCGCTATGTAACTCATGGAACAAGCCCAGGTCTTTCATACTTTTTTTGTGGGTGCCGGGCGTAAACTTTCCCCCGTGGTGCAGGTGGTAAACATGCTACCTTACCACTGAGGTGGGGCATGGAAGGATTACTGCCTGTCACAGCTGACTTAGTTCAAGCAGGGGTGCGAAGTCCACAGGCTCACCCCCACCCTTTCTCAGAGGGCTGGTTTCATACGGTTAGATTCGTTTGTCACAGTCTGCATTTCATCCTAGGATTGTGCTGATTCCCTAAATGAATTTTATTTTTTTTGAGACAGGGTCTGGCAGCCTCGAACCCCTGGGCTTAGGTGATCCTCCCACCTCAGCCTCCCAAGTAGCTGGGACCACAGGCACGTGCCACCAGGTCCAGTTAATTTTTACTTTTTTTTTTTTTTTTTGTAGAGATTAACCTATGTTTCCCAGGCTGGTCTCAAACTCCTGGCCTCAAGCAATCCTCCTGCCTTAGCCTCCAAAAGTGCTGGGATTACAGGCATGAGCAACTGCATCCAGCTAAACAACCTCTCTTCTTGCAACACTGTTTCCTTGTGGGTTCATTAACATGCTAATTATCAGATTCCACAGGAAGATGGATTACAGAGCAATAAGACAGGCTGGGTTCACCCTGGAACATGACGAGTAGTGACAGCCTCTATAACAATGGCACAAGTGGGGACCACCATGGGAAGACGGAGGTTCTGGGGAACTGCTACCAGCTGCAGGGCTGAGAGTAACATATCTGACATTTGTTCATTGTTCAACTATTCATACAGTCATTCGTGCATGAATTTACTGGAGATCTGCTGTGAGCAGGCACTGAGTGGCACAAAAATTCCTAGAGCAGTCTCATCAGAGAAAAGACACACACAGAGAGAGAAATTATACTACGATGCAGTTATGGAAACTCATTCAACAAAACTTTACTGAACGCTTACTTACTATTTGTCCAGGTAATGTTATGGATGCTGGAAAAAAGAGAAAAGGACATCATTTTGCCCTCAGGGAGCTCACAGTCTAACGGCGAGAGAGACATGTGAATAACTACAACTTCTATGGTATAAGAAAACACTAAACTGGAGACATGTTCAAAGTAGTGCAGGGGAGGGAGCGGAGTGACACTTCCTGGGGTCAGCCAGAAGGGCTTCTCGGCAGGTAAGTTGCGGCTGACCCACACAGATGTTAATTACAGCAAGAAAAGATCTTTCACAGTGTTCCATGTGCGTCAGGCAGGCTAGAAGTCTTGTCAAAAGTATGGCATATGTATCACGTGCAAAATGATTTGAAGTAGAATGTGGACCAATTTTTAATTTTTTACTTATGCATCTAAATGTGCATTACAAAAAAATATAATGAAGAAGCCAAACTTTCACCGATATGATTGCTCAGAGTGAGGCTAAAGGAAAGAGTTTTAAAACTGGTTTGAATCACAAATAGTGCATAGATGTGGAGAGCATCTTAAATGTGGCTTGCCAATGACTGGACTTTGGAAAGCACCAATATATGCTTTTTTTTTTTTTTTTTTTTTTTTTTTTTTTTTT
>NW_016806659.1:2739275-2800807 GCF_001698545.2 Rhinopithecus bieti
TTTTTTTTTTTTTTTTTTTTTTTTTTTTTTTTTTTTTGAGATGGAGTCTCACTCTGTCGCCAGGCTGGAGTGCAGTGGTGCGGTATCAGCTCACTGCAACCTCCACCTCCCGGGTTCAAGCGATTCGCCTGCCTCAGCCTCCCCGAGTAGCTGGGACTACAGGCATGCACCACTATGCCCGGCTAACTTTTTTGTATTTTAGTAGAGACAGGGCTTCACCATGATGACCAGGAAGTTCTCGATCTCCTAACCTCGTGATCTGCCCGCCTTAGCCTCCTGAAGTGCTGGGATTATAGGCGTGAACCACCACGCCTGGCCATATGCATCTTATTTTAGTGAGATGAGATGTGGAAGTTAGCGAGGTAGGGAAAGGGAAGAACAGTAGACACAAGGAACACCAACTCAAGGCACACAGGAGAGAGCGCACGGGCTGCCCAAGAACAGGTGGTGGTGAAGCGTGGTGGGCTGCGGGGCACACGGAGGGCTGGACGAGCATGCGGCAGAACCCCTGCTTCTCTGTTCACTGCCTGTGTAAACTTCTCAGATCGGTTCCCACAGTCATGTCTCTCCAGGAAGCTTCTCAATGGCACACACCATGTTACCCTCCCTTATGTCAAGCTTGTCCAACCCGTGGCCCAGGACGGCTTTGAATGCAGCCCAACACAGATTTGTAAACTTTCTTAAAACATTATGAGATTTTTTTTTTTTTTAGCTCATCAGCTATCATTAGTATATTTTATGTATAGCCCAAGACAATTCTTCTTCTAACGTGGCCCAGGGAAGCCAAAAGATTGGACCTCCCCACTTTAAGATAAGCGGTTGTTGACTTTAAGACAAAAAAGGACACTTTATAATGACAAAAAAATCAATCCATCAATAATATTCGCCATTATAAACATAATGTACCAAACAACTGAGCACAAAAACACATGAAGCAAAAACTGATAACACTGAAGGCAGGAACAGACAACTTAACAAAAGTAGTTGAAGACGTCAATACCCAGCTTTCAATAATGGATGGGACAGCTAGGCAGAAGAGCAGCAAGGAAACAGAAGGCTGAGCAACACTCCAAACCAGCCAAGCCTACAGACTTCCGCAGAACACCCAATCACAGAACACACCGTCTTCTGAAGAGCGTGTGAAACATCTGCAGGACACATCAAATGCTACACCATAAAATAAGCCTCAATACAATTAAAAGGACTGATACCACACAAAGTCTGTTCTGTGATCAAAATGGAATGAAATTAGAAATCAATAATAGAAGGAAATTTGAGAAATTCATAAATATGTGGAAATTAAACAACTCCTAAATACCAATGGGTCGAAGAAGAAATCAGAAGGAAAATTTAACAGTACTTGAAATAAATGAAAATGGAAACACAATATACAGAAACTTATGGGATGCAGTGAAAATAGTACTTAGAGGGAAATGTACAGCTATAAACACCTATATTAGCCAGACATGGTGGCTCATGCCTGTAGTCGCAGCTACTTGGAAAGCTGAGGCAGGAGGATCATTTGAGCCCAGAAGTTTGAGACCAGCCTGGACAACATAGCAAGACCTCATTTCAAAACAAAAACAAAAAACCCCACCTATATTTAAAAAGAAGAAGGATCTCAAATCAAGAATTGAAACTCCCACTTAAGAAACAGAAAAAAAAAAGAGCAAGCAAAATCCAAAGTAAGCAGAAAGGAAATAATAAAGATTAAAGCAGAAATAAATAAAACAGAATAGAAAAACAATCAAGGAAAATCAATAAAAGTAAAAACAGATTATTTTAAAAGATCAACCAAATTTCTAAACCTTTAGCTAGACCGACCAATAAAAAAGAGAGAAGACAAATTACTAAAGTCAAGAATAAAATCGAGAGGCCAGGTACAGTGGCTCATACCTCTAATCCCAGTGCTTTGGGAGGCTGAGGCAGGAGGATGGAGACCAGCTTGGGCAAGATAGCAAGACTCCATCTCTTAAAAAAAAAAAAAAAAATTGATAATTAGCCAGGCCTGGCTAAGCGTGGTGGCTTATGCCTGTAATCCCAACACTCTGGGAAGCTAAGGTGGGAGGATCACTTGAGGCCAGGAGTTTCAGACCAGTGTGGGCAACATAGTGAGATTGCCTCTACAAAACAAAAAAACAAAAAAACAAACAAAAAAAACTTAGCCAGATGTGGTGGTGCACACCTACAGTTCCAGCTACTCAGGAGGCTGAGGTGGGAGGATTGCCTGAGCCTACGAGGTCAAAGCTGCAGTCAAGCTATGACTGCACTATTGCACTTCACCCAGAATGACAGAGTGAGATTCTGTCTCGAAAAAAAAAAAGGGGGGGGTGCGGGGAAGGGAGGCCAAGGCAGGAGGATTACTTGAGGCCAGGAGCTCGAGACCAGGCTGGGAAACATAGTGAGACCCTAGCCCTACAAAAAAGTAAAAAAAAAAAAAATTAGCCAGGCGTGGTAGCTTATGCCTGCAGTCCCAGCTACTCAGGAGGCTGAGGCGGGAGGATCGCTTGAGTCCAGGAATTCGGGGCTACAGTGAGCCATGATCAAGCCACTGATTTCTAGCCTGGGTGACAGAGCAAGACCCTGTCTCTAGAAAACAAAAATTAAGAAATAATAAAAGAGGGGAAATCAATGCTGACCTTACAATAATAAAAGGGATAACAGGGGAATCATTTAAACTGTATGCCAACAAATCCAATAACTAAGATGAGATGGAGAAATTCCTACAAATAAACAAGCTATTGAAAAACTTTCCACAAAGAAAATGCCAGACCCAGATGGTTTCAATTGTAATTCCACCAAATGTTTAAAGAATTAATCCAAAAAATAGAAGATGGAACATTTCTAACTCATTCTGTGAGGGGCCAATATATTCTGATGTTAAAACCAGACAAAGACATCACAAGAAAACTACAGATCAATAGTCCCTAAAAAATAAAGATGAAAAAATCCTCAACAGAGTACTAGCAATCCAATTCCAGCAACTTTTTTTTTTTTTTTTTTTGAGATGGAGTCTCACTCTGTCGCCAGGCTGGAGTGCAGTGGCGCGATCTCGGCTCACTGCAATCTCTGCCTTCTGGGTTCAAGCAATTCTCCTGCCTCAGCCTCCCGAGTAGCTGGGACTACAGGTGCACACCACCACACCCAGCTAATTTTTTGTATTTTTAGTAGAGATGGGGTTTCACCATCTTGGCCAGGATGGTCTCGATCTCTTGACCTTGTGATCTGTCCACCTCGGCCTCCCAAAGTGCCGGGATTACAGGCACGTGCCACTGACCCTGGTCAGCAATTTATTTTTAAAAAGATGATGCACTGTAACCAAATAGAATTTACCCCAGGAATGCAAAGTTGGTGTAACACTAAAAATAATCAATTAACGTAACATGTCAATACAATAGGATAAAAACCACATGATCATCTCAATAGATGCAAAATACTTGACAAAATTCAATACCACTTCATGATAAAATAACTCAAACTAGGAATAAAAGGCAACTCCTCAACCTGATAAAGGGTATCTATGAAAAATATCACAGCTAACATCATCCCTACTAGTGAAACACTGAAGGCTTTCCTCTTAACTTCAGGAACAAGATGACAATGAATGTATGTGCTTGTTATTTCTGTTCATTGCTATACTGAAGGTTCCAGTCAACTGGGTAAGGAAAAGAAATAAATTCATCCAGATTGGAAAGGAAGAAGCAAATTTATTTATATTTGCAGAGGATATGATCTTGCATATAAAAAAGCCTAAAGAATCCACTAAAAAAATTAATAAACAAGTTCAGGCCAGGTGCAGTGGCTCACACCTATAACCCCAGCACTTTAGGAGGCCAAGGTGGGTGGATCACTTGAGGCCAGGAGTTGGAGACCAGCCTGGGCAACATGGTGAAACCTTGTCTCTACTAAAAATACAAAAATTAGCTGAGTGTGGTGGTGTGTGCCTGTAATCCCAGCTACTTGGGAGGCTGAGGCAGAAGACTCACTTGAAACTGGGAGGCGGAGGTTGCAATGAGACGAGACTGCGCCACTGCACTCCAGCATGGGTGACAATGTGAGACTCCATCTCAAAAAAATAAATAAATAAATAAAAATTAATAAACAAGTTCAGCAAGGGAGCAGGAAACAAGATCAATACAGAAAAACCAACAGTATTTTATACATTAATATTGAACAATCTAAAAATGGAATTAAGAAACAACATTTACAATAGCATCAGAAAGAATACTTAAGAATAAGCTTAACAAAAAATGCAAAACTTGTACTCTGAAAACTACAATAATTGTTGAACAAAATTAAAGAAAATCTAAATAAAATGTAAAGACATTTCATATTCGTGAGTCTGTAGACTTAACAGTCAAGATGGTGTTGGGCATGGGGGCATGCACCTATATAGTCCCAGCTACTCAGGAAGCTGAGGAGAGGATCACTTGAGCCCAGGAGTTCATGGCTGCAGTGAGCTATGATCACACCACTATACTCAGCCTGGCAACAGATCAAGGCCTCATCTCGAAAAATAAAAGTATATATTGTCAAGATGGCAACATGCCCCAAACCCAAACTGATCTATAGATGCAATGTAATCCCTATCAAAATCCCAGTTGGCTTCTTTGCAGATATCAACAAGATGACCCTACAATTCATAAAGAACTTTGGGGGACTCAATAGCCAAAACAATCTGAAAAAGAACAAAGTTGAAGGATTTATACTTCCTGATTTCAAATCTTCTTACAGTGCTATAATAATCAAGAGAGTACTGGCAAAAGGACAGACATACAGATAAATGGAATAGAATGGAAAGTCCAGAAATAAACCCTTACATATATATGTTCAATTTATTTTTAAAAGTTAAACAGACTATTTTTAAAGCAATTTTAGGCTTACAGAAAAATTGATGGCTGGACAAGGTGGCTCACACCTGTAATCCTAGCACTTTGGGAGGCTGAGGTAACAGGATCTCCTGAGGCCAGGAGTTTGAGACCAGCCCAGCCAACATAGTGAGACCCTGTCTCCATCTCCACAAAAAATGGAAATAATTAGCCAGGCATGGTGATGTGTGCCTGTAGTCCCAGCTACTCAGGAGGCTGAAGTGGGAGGATTGCTTGAGCCCAGGAATTCAAGGCTGGAGTGAGCTGTGATTGTGCCACCATACTTCAACCTGGGTAACAGAATGAGACCCTGTCTCAAAATAAAATAAAATGAAATAAAATAAAAATTGAGCAGGAAGTACAGAGAATTTCCATAAAAATTGAGCAGGAAGTACAGAGAATTTCCCCTCCCCATGCACAGTTTCCTATAGTATTAACATCTTGCACTAGTGTGGTACATTTGTTACAATCAATAAACCAATATTGACACATTGTTATTGTATCAAAGTTCGACTAAGTTTTGACAAGGGTGCCAAGACCATTCAATGAAGGAAAGAGTTTTTTCAATAAATGAAGCTGGAACAACTGTATAGTCACATACAAAACAATGATTTTGGACCCCTACCTCATGCCAGATACAAAAATTAATTAACACAACAGTGCTATAAATATCTTAGAAGAAACACAGGAATAAATCTTGCATTAGGCAATGGATTCCTAGTTATTACACCAAAAACACAGGCAACATAAGAAAAAAATAGATACACTGAACTCCATAAAATTAAAACTTTTGTGCTTCAAAGGATACTATGAAGAAAGTAAAAAGACAATCCATAGAATAGGAGAACATTTTTGCAAATCATTTATCTAAGGTGCTTGTATACAGAATTTATAAAGAACTCCTATGCTCCACAAGAAAAAAGCAAATAACCCAATGTTTTAAATGGGCAAAGAATCTGAATAGACATTTGTCCAAAGAAGAGATACAAATGGCCAAAAAGCACATGAAAAGATGCTCAACATCATTAGCCATCAGGGAAATGTCAAAACCACAATGAGATGCTACCTCACATCTACTGCAAGGGTTACAACAACAATAACAGAAAACAAACCGATAGAAAAAGAAGTGTGAGGATGTGGAGAAATGGGAATCCTCAAACGTTGGCTGGTGGAAATGTAAAACAGGGCAGCTGCTTTGGAAAATAGTTTGGCAGTTCATCAAAAGGTTAAAAATGCAGTTACCATATGATCTGGCAATTCCATTCTTAGTTATAAACCCAAGAGAACTGAAAACCTGTTCACACAAACACTTGTACATGAATGTTCATAGCAGCGTTACCGATCATAGCCAAAAAAGTGTAAACACAAATGTTTATCAACTAATGAATGAATAAGCACCATGTGGCATAGCCATAAAATGAATATTATTCAGTCATTACAAGAAATGCTACAATATGGATGACCTTAGAAAACCTTACACAAAGGGAAAGAAGCTGGACACAAAAGGTGACACATTGTAGGATTCCATTTATGTAAAGTGTCAAGAATAATCAGATCCATAAAGTAGATCAGTGGTTGCTGAGGACTGGTAGGAGGGGAAATGGGGAGTGTTATGGGACTTCTTTTTGGAGTGATAAGAATATTTAAACAAAGATTGTGGGGATGGTTACATAACTGTGAATATACGAAAAAAAACCCATTGAATTACCACTTTAAAATGACTTAGTAGCATGTGAATTAAATCTCAGTAAAGTTGTTACATTAAAAGAAAAAGCTAAAGTAAAAACAGTATCTTTCAAGAATTGCATTGCAATCACAATAGACCACGTGATGAAATCCTCAAAAGCGTGGGGCAGGTGGTAAATCCTGGCCGAGGCTCCTCGGGCGGGGCGGGCTGGGAGTGCTGCATCGCCCTGAAGGCGCTGAAGTTGCAGCGGATGCATTCCGGGCCAGTGATATGATGGGGACAGGAAAAACCTTTTGTTCTGGGAAAAATGGAGGATTGAAACCTCTTCATGTCTTTTTCCTAGGTCCTGATTTGGGAAGACCAAAACAGGGACTTCTAGAGTAGCGACTTAATCAGCAGATGCTGGGTGGTCGCCTCCGCACATGGCCTGGTGCGCGGGACGCCTTGCCTTGTCACGCTGGGTGGATGGGCCTGTGTGTGGCCTCTCTCCAGCTGTGGCTGACAGTACTCATTCAGCCCAGGCTTCCAGGCCCTCCTGGGCCCTCCTATCCATTGAAGGAAATGGGAGATGACTGGGCAATGGAAAAGCCTTTGGAATCCATGACTTGACTTATTGCTGTGAGACCCTGGACAGCCGGATATAGAGCTCCTGTTCTAGCATTGGACCTGGGAATCCCCAGAACCGGGCCCCTTACCCACACCATTGCCTCTAATCCAGAAACCTATGAGGTAGGGGTGGCTTTTCTTTCCCAGACCCGCCCTCTCCCTGAGTCCTAGAGCTACCGGGCAAACTCGGGTGACCGCTGGCGTCCAGGCGGTCTCAACTTGGTTTTGTTGTTTTGACAGTTGTCATTTTTGCTGTTACCCTTGTAATGTAATAGGTTTGTTTTCTTTTTTCCTTTTTTCTTTTTTTCCCCCTATTTTTTTTTTTTCTTTCCTTCTCTGTCTCCTGCCTTCCTTTCACCCTCCAAAAGAAGTCTAACTATTAGAGTTGGCAGCAAAATTTAAAGAAAGTGGTTTAAAACTCAGAGAGCCAGGGCTGGGCGTCGTGGCTCACGCCTGTAATTCCAGCAGTTTGGGAGGCTGAGGCGGGTGGATCACCTGAGGTCAGGAGTTCAAGAGCAGCCTGGTCAACACTGAAACTCTGTCTCTACTAAAAATACAAAAATTAGCCAAGCATGGTGGCACATGCCTGTAATCCCAGCTACTCAGGAGGCTGAGGCAGGAGAGTCGCTTGAACCCAGGAGGTGGAGGTTGCAGTGAGTGGAGCTCAGGCCATTGAACTCCAGCCTGGGTGACAGAGAGATAGTCTCAAAAAAATGAAAACAAAACAGAACAAGTCAGAGAGTCAGAAAATAGAAATTTTAGAGTAAGGAGCTAGGGCAATTACATGCTCTGGTAGCGTTTGAGAATCTGGGGGCCCCAAAGCTTCCCCCTGGGCATTTCTTGGGTATTGTGTGCCTCTCTGTGGGGGCAATGCTTCAAAGCCCCCAGCTCAGGAGATCTTTGTCAGCAGCGTGCTGAGTAAGAAGAGAAAGGCGCACAGTAGTGTGCGTGCCAGGCCCCATATGCTTTTAAAAAGGGACTTTCTGCAGCTAGGGACACTCCGATAAGAGTGGAAACTGGTTACCTCCCTGTGGTAGGGAGATTTTTCTTACCCTTTTGAACTGTTTCTTTTTTTAACTATGAGGAGGTTACTTTCCATCTAAAAGTAATAATGTAAAACCACAAGGGGGTGAATGGTCTAGAGCCGAGAAGTGCCTGCCTCCGGAGGCTGCAAGCTCGGGCCCCCGCAACAGAGCTGCTGCCCACTCTGCTGGAGGCCTCTTCTGGGTGCATCTTCATGGGTTACAAGAAGCACATTACTTTGACCCCAAAGGTAATTATCTTGACTCACTAACTACCTGAATCAGCATATTTGGCTTGGAATCACATAGCTATGACTCCAAACCTACTCTTTCTTAAAAGAGCAAAGGTTTTTGGTTGGTTGGTTGTTTTACCATTTATAGACCTTCAAAGGGCTCTTAAGGCAATGTTAAGACTTGTTAACTGGCTGGGTGTGGTGGCTCATGCCTGTAATCCCAGCACTTTGGGAGGCCAAGGCTGGAGGAACGTTGCTTGAGCCCAGAAGTTGGTGACCGACCTGGGCCATCATAGTGAGACTACCTTTGTCTCTACCAAAAAAAAAGAAAAGAGGCTGGGCACGGTGGCTCACGCCTGTAATCCCAGCACTTTGGGAGGCCGAGGCGGGCGGATCACAAGGTCAGGAGATCGAGACCACGGTGAAACCCCGTCTCTACTAAAACACAAAAAATTAGCCGGGCACGGTGGCGGGTGCCTGTAGTCCCAGCTACTCGGGAGGCTGAGGCAGGAGAATGGCATAAACCCGGGGGCCAGAGCTTGCAGTGAGCTGAGATCCAGCCACCACACTCCAGCCTGGGCGACAGAGCCAGACTCCATTTCAAAAAGGAAAAAAAAAAAGAAAAGAAAAGAAAAAAAAAAAAAACTAGCCAGGCGTGGTGGCGCACATCTGTAGTCCAAGCTACTCAGGATGGTGAGTTGGGAACTGAAGCCCAGGAGTTCAAGGCTGCAGTGAGCTATGACTGTGCCACCGCACTCTAGCCTGGGCAACAGAGTGAGGCTCTGTCTAAAAGAAAAAAAAAAAAAAAAGACTTGCTGATATGGTTTGGCTGTGTCCCCAACCAAATCTCATCTTGAATTGTATCTCCCACAACTCCCGCGTGTCATGGGAGGAACTCGGTGGGAGGTGACGGACTTGTGGGGGCGGGTCTTTCCTGCACTGTTTTCGCGGTAGTGAATGAGTCTCGTGAGATCTGATGGTTTTAAAAACGGGAGTTTTCCCGCACAAGCTCGCTCTTTGTCTGCTGCCATTCATGCAAGACGTGACTCACCCCTCTTGCCTTCTGCCATGGTTGTGAGGCCTCCCCAGCTATGTGGAACTGGAAGTCTTTAAACCTTTTTCCTGTATAAATTACCCAGTCTCGGGTATGTCTTTATCAGCAGTATGAAAATGGACTAATCCACTTGTTACACATTTTGAGCCATGGAAAGTGCTCAATTTGGAGTAAGTGTATGCCCTTGAAGGGTGGCAATTTTCACCAAAATGGATACCACAATATTTGAATGTTTACCGTATGCCAAACAGTAGCCACACATAGTGTCTTATTTTCTTCACAACACCTCTATAAGGTAAGTGCTATTATTACTCCCACAGAGACCAATTAGGGAAGTGACTTATTCAAAGTCAAAGAGTTAGGAAACTATTGGAGCCAGGATCTGAGGCGAGGTCTGGTCAAACTCCAGAGCCTGAGCACATAATCCTTACACTACTGTGAACTGTGGGCAAGGAAATACGAGTTCACACATAACCAAATCCAGTGCCAAGTTAAGCAGGTCAAAAACATAATCGTCACTTGGAGGATAACCACAATGAGGTAGCCCTATCTATTAGGCACCTGCTAGATGCTGGGCATCCTGCTGGGCACATCCATCCCCATGGCCTCTCTGTGCACTGACATCTGACGTCTTTCTCAGAGAGGAGGAAACCGAAGCTCACGGGGTGGGGGGTGGGGGTGAAGTGACTTTTGCCCTAGGCCAGATAGCCCATAGGTGCAGAAAGGAGATAAGACTCAGGGTCACATGACCTCAAAGCACCCTCTCTTGCCACTTCTATTCTTGCTCCTGTTCTCCACTCTAAGTGATCTGGATGGACCCCTGCATGAGCAGATAAAGAGACCACCCTGAAGAGTGTTCATTCCTTCCCCACTGCAATACTGCCATGGCCCTGCTTGGCCCGAGATGGGGTGTGGTTTGGGGCAAACATGTTCTTCCCCACCCTTCCCAAACCAGAAGCGGGGACCATACTGATATAGAAGGGGAGGACAAGGACAGTGAGTTGCTGGGGCTCTTTCTCTTACCTCAGCCCTGTTTCCTGGTTCCTCCAGGAACCTCACTGATGGCAAGCTTTAAGCTGTGCTGGCTTCCATTCTGAAGTGGAGGCTCCCAGCTGGGTGTCACCTGGGCACTTTGTTCCGGGTGGGCACTGTGCACTCAGAAGAAGGCTGGGCCAAAATGGGTCTGCACTCAAGTTTCCAGTGGTATTTCATCAGTAAGGAAGATCACTGAGGCTGACTCCAGACAGGGTTGCGAAAACAACTAGGAAATGGAAAAAATAGCTGGATCAAAGGTTACAAAGGATGGGCTACATTGGCTCACACTTGTAATCCCAGCACTTTGGGAGGCTCAAGTGGAGGATCACTTGAGGCCAGGAGTTTGAGACTAGCCTGGGCAACAGAGCAAGATTCCATCTCTCCAAAAAAAAAGAAAACTTAACAAAACTATATTTTAAAAAATGCAATCAAGGTATTGACCGGGGGGAAGGAAAGAAAGAAAGAAAGAGAAAGAAGGAAAGGAAGAAAGGAAGGAGGGAGCGAGGGAGGGAGGGAGGGAAAAAGAAAGAAAGAAAGAAAAAGGGCTACAGAGAACCCTGCTTGGCTGAAGGAGCTTCACACACTGCCATTTTGTCCACACACTGATAGAAGAAAATGCTTCAAGGAGACCTCAGTTGCCCAGATAACTTCCTTTAATTAAGAAATTTCAAAAAATTCCCTGAATGGTCTAGGTAATACGTTTGTCCAATCATGACTCCACAAGGCATCTGAAGCAATGTAGTTCTGGTCCAGAGCTGTCAGTGTGAAGGAGATTCCCAGCGTCCACAGCTGCTGCTCCCAAGCTCACTGCTGGTCTTTCTCTGGACTCTCTTCCTGGGCAATAACTTGAAAGAAGTTGAAGTTTGTTATCTCCGTGACTCTACCCGGAGCTCCAGCCTTATACATCCCAATCAGGATGGGGCATCTCCCTGGCTCGACGAGCCACAGGGGCTCCAAACCTTCCTGACTTTTCATCTCCCACTCCTATGGAACGTTCTCACACACAGTGTTCTGTTATGGTCACTGTTGCTGCATCACTCACCCAGGCCTAGCCTCCTGCCTCTCTAACAGCCAATGGCAGCCAAGTCCTAGCAGTCCTGTCTCTGAAGGTCCTCCCTATCCGTCATCTCCCCTTCATTTTCCCAGTTACTCCAGTTACTGTCCTACTCAAGGACCCCCCTCCCATCTGGGCTACTACAACCACATGGCCCATCCCTTGCTTCAATCATAGAATTCTTTCTTCAGATCAAAGCATATTCAGACACCCGATAATGGTAACAAAAGCAAGCTATCCTGGAAGGAGGAAGGAAACAGGAGGCAGAGGTATGAAATACCTATAACCTATATCTCACCTTCTGAGTGAGGTAGACTCCTGCCTCATCTCTTCCCTGGAATTCCTGCAGTTCCCTGAATACACACCATGAAGTTTCCATTTTTGAGATGGATTATTTCTTCTGCTCTGATTTCCTTTCTTGTCTGCCCAGCACATGGTTAAAGCATGAGATGTGAAACCAGGAAGAACCAGGTCTGAATCTTAGGTCCACCAGTGGTAGCTCCAAACCTTGGTCGTTTCTGAGCCTGCGTCTTCAACCCTAAGGTAAAAGTAGTATCAGTACTTATGTTATACACCTGTTCACGGCGTTAAATAATGCTATGTTTAAGTTGCTTAGCAGAGAGATGGTAAGCACTCAATAAATGTTCAGACATCATAATTTTCCTCACCCTTCATGAGTCAACTCGACAGCACCTCCTCCACGAAGCTTTCCCCGATCTCCTCCAGCTGTGTCCCCAGTGAAATCTACCACACTGCATTTATAGTTAGGCACCATTCTGCCTCCCTCCTCACACTGTGATCTTATTAAGGGCAGAGGCTATCTTGTTCATCTTCGGTTCTCTGCTATTCAGTAGCATCCATCACTTAGTAGAGCTCAGTGTTCATTGAATTAATTAACAAAAAAGGGAGGAAGTATGATCATTCATTAATGAAATGCACTGAATGTGTGCTGTGTGACAGACAATATTCTGGCTGCTGAGGCTACATCTGTGAATAAACAGAGGGAGTTCTTGCCCTCAGGGAGCTCCCATTCTAATGAGGAGGATACACTCAATAAACAACTATATGGATAGTATACTAGATAATGCAAAGTGCTTTGGGAAAAAATAAAGCAGATTAGGGGTAACAAGGCAAGAAGCAGTTGTTGCTTTTTTTTTTGGAGATGGAGTCTGACTCTGTCCCCCAGGCTGGAGTGCGATGGTGCAATCTCAGCTCACTCCAACTTTTTTGCCTCTCAGGTTCGAGTGACTCTCTGGCCTCAGCCTCCCAAGTAGCTGGGATTGCAGGCACCCGCCACCATACCCGGCTAATTTTTTTGGTATTTTTAGTAGAGATGGGGTTTTGCCATGTTGGCCAGGCTGGTCTCGAACTCCTGACCTCAGGTGATCCACCTTCTTTGGCCTCCCAAAGTGCTGGGGTTACAGGCGTGAGCCACCGCACCTGACCTTGTTGCTGTTTATGTTAGGTCAGGGAAGGCCTCAAAGAAAAGGTGACGTCTGAACAGAGAGCTGAAGAAAGTGAGGGAGAAGGCGCATGGACATTAGAGGGCGGGAAGATAGGGAAGAGCACAACCCAGATCAAGGGAGAAGCCAAGTGTCGAGGCCCCGAGGGGAGAGCATGCTGCATGGGAGGCCGGCCAGCCAGCGGGGGCCCTGGCTGGTGTGCTAGGAGAATGAGGTCGGAGAGGTAGTGGGCTGGGGTCCTGTGGGGTGCGGACCGTGGGTCATGTGGGGCTCCACCATTCCTTCTTGAAGATGCGCATGATTATTGCTTGATTACTTTCTTGGGCATCTTGAAAATCCTGTCCTCCTACCTATGTCAAAATGTAGCAGAAAGGAAAAGTCCTAGTCTTACTCAGTCTTAATGAGTACAAATGAAGTTGTTTTACATTAATATCTAAATCTCAATGGTTTGAGTTCTCACCTGTGCAAATGTAGAAAGCCGCAGTTCCAGGAAAATCCTTTTCCCCCTAGTATTTCTAGGAATCCTAGGGGCGTGTGCATGGTTGTATGATCCTAAACCAGTTGCCGGGGCTGGTCAAGTCATGCCTTGGCAGCTTCAGGCTCCAGTGGTCCCACAGGCACACCACAGCAGGGCGCTCCACTCACCTAACCAGCCCCTAGGTCATCCAGAGGATTTATCATTATTCTGAGACTCCACAGGGCCTTGCCTGTGGATCCAGAAGGGTACCACTGTGCCTCAATATAAGACACTATTCTTGGGAGGTGAGAACATGCCCTCTGGGTTTAGATGAGAGGGGCTGTTCCACAGCAACATTTTTTGAACTCCAGTGTTAACAGTGTCTGTGGACACAGCTTTGAGTTCATACCTACAGCCCTTCTCTCCCCAGAGAGCCAACTTACCTTCAAGTTGGCTGGTTCAGGACATACCTGGACAGCAGCTTGTCTCCAGCCTTCTATCTTCTTGGGAAGCTGGGCTTGCTGTCAGACTGGTCCTTCTCTTATGGTAGATTTTCTCTTGAGGCTTCCATAGTCTCTGCCAGTGGGCCTCTGCCTGGGCCACTCCAGCACATTAGGCCTGTCAGTAGTCAAAGCCAAGAGTGCACAAAGTTCCCGACTTTCTCCCAGGATCCCCAGCCCCAATAAAAATCAGCAAGTGTGATGCCTGAGGAGGATTATTGCCTCACTATGTACCAGTACTGCTGAATCCCATCTCCCACTCAGCTGGGACCCGCTGAAGTTCTTCCTCAGGATATTAGCTTTATCAACATCCCAAGGTTTTCCATTTCTTCTTCGAGGTGTGATTACATTGAGCAGTAACAGCAAAACCTGAAAGAGAATGGATACAGATGTTCATTTCAGATGGTACAAGTTTAACAAGTCCAAGAGCAACTTAAGGTTCAACACAAAACTTCTAAGAATATATTTAAATCTTAGTACTTCATCCAGAAAACACCACAGCATAACTGAGAGCATTAGAGGCAGAAATAATTTAGTTTAGATCCATGGATTGCTTGCTATTTACTGTGTGACTCTGGGTAGCCATTTACTTTAAACCTATTTTTCCCACTTATAAAAAGGTAATGATGACCACTTAGAAAACTTAAGGGTAATACTTGCAAAGGTCATAGTAAGACCCAGCACCTAGGACCCAACAGCTGGTAGGCACAAAGTCAGTTCTGCTTCCTTTCCCTTTCTGTAGAGAAATGCACAGGATACTCCTTATATGCCACTTATGCTATGGGATTGACATAGGTTTTGTCCCTTATGCTATTGATTAGGTTTTGCTCTAAAAAGCTTTAAAAAAGAAAATTCATTGCTATAAGATAAATTCAATTCCAAATTAATCTTGTAGTAACTCCAAGGTATGATTATGCTGCAATTCTAGTGTAGTTGATTCTTAGTTCATACTGAACATCATTATATTCTCAATAAACCCTTAGCAGGCTTTAACTATCTCATAGCTTTCTCTCTGATTTCCTCAATAAAAACAAAATAGCAATAATTAGCAAAAATCAGAAAATGAAAGCCAAGGAATGAAAAATCTGAATAAAAGCTATTGCATACTCCACACAGAAAAGATCTAGCTGAGGCCGAGCGCAGTGGCTCATGCCTGTAATCCCAGCACTTTGGGAGGCCAAGGTGGGTGGATCACCTGAGGTCAGGAGTTCGAGACCAGCCTGACCAATATGGAGAAACCCCGTCTCTACAAAAAATACAAAATTAGCTGGGCATGGTGGCACATGCCTGTAATCCCAGCTACTAGGGAGGCTGAGGCAGGACAATCGCTTGAACCTGGGACGCGGAGGTTGCAGTGAGCCGAGATCGTGCCATTGCACTCCAGCCTGGGCAACAAGAGTGAAATTCCATTTAAAAAAAAAGAAAAGATCAGATCTAGCTGATATGGTGGTCAGGAAGGCACACGGGATCTGGAAGGAGACCTGAGCTTGAATTCTGGCTCAGCCACTTAGTAGATGGGAGGCACGTTGGTCTCTCTGGGCCATTTTCCTCATCTAAGATGCAAATATCTCACGGAATTACAATCGATGTCAAATGACAAGTGCTATATGTTAGTTCAGCTCAATAAGCCGAATAGAGACAATCAGACAGACCTGGTCCCTGCCCCTGGGAGCTCACAGTCTCTTTGACCTGGGCCCTACTTTTTCCCTGATCTGGTTTTTAGTAGAGGCCAGCTTGGAATTGCTACTCATGACTACATTGACTTCCAGGAGAGCCCTTCGAAACACCAGTGCTCACTGACCTAACCTTCTCTGCTGGTCTTACATAGAACTGGTCTGGGGAACTCACTCTATTTCCATGCTATCTCTAGCCAAAATACTTAACCTCTTGCACAAACATCATAAAATAAAGAATTACAAATAAATCACTCCCCCTGCAAACTCAAAGACCAGGCTCATCCCCTCTCCTGACTGTGTGGCAATATCATCCTTTGCCCAAAAGAAATCCTCTCATACTGGAGACCAAACTCCAGGTCCCTTTATTGCCAATCCTGTGCCTTTACATGCCATCATAAAATTTACAAAGTGTTTTCCCTAAAGCCTTGCCCACTGCTACCCAGTCAAGTAGAACCAAAGGATATCTAGCTGTCTGTCCTTGGGACTGACACGCCCTGAATCTCTCCTCTCGCATTTTTAAGCAGTTATGCCACAGAAAGAACCTTTAGGCCCAGGACCCTGGGTTTTGTAAGAACCAGTCTTTGGGAGAACAGACCCAAACCCTCTTCTTCTAACGTGAGTGGTGTTTTTACTAGTTGCTTCTTCAAACTTTGTAATTCGAGTCCTTCTTTAAAGTAACAAAAATGCTTTTAAAGTCTTCTGCTGAATCTCATACCAAACAATAACCTTCAAGTTTTGGTGAAACCATTACTTTTATGTGTTGAGCTTGCTTAACACAAGGCACACAGGTAATCCTGCGACGTACTCCACTTTCTTCAAAAACTGATGAACGAGCTTTGCGCAGTGGCAGTATCATAGCCAGTGAGGTTTACTCCAGGAGTGATTATTGCTCATTGAAAAACTGATGAACATACGAAGTGCATGTCTGTAGCTTCATAGTACAGTCAGCCAACTTGAGACCTTGGCTCAGGTATTTTTGCAACATTTCTAGCCCATGACAATACCGGGTAATCCTACCTCTTGGAACTTATCAAACATCTCTCTAATCGTTTAATATACAAGTAATAGACATCTACATCACTCGAAACTACACTCTTTACCTGCTCCAGGAAGAGTCTTACGTCAGAGGACTTCTGCTACTGTGATTGGGGAAGATCCCAGAGACAGTATGGAGTTTGATTCAATAATTTCTGCCTGTCTGAGAGGAACAGTACACAGGCAGGTGGGGAAGAGTTGGTTTGTAGACAGTGGTTACCAATGGCTTCCAAAAAGCTACAGTACTTTACTAGTAGTCTCTCTCTACCCCACCAGGACAATCTCAGCAGAAACTTTGCAGTCAGAAGGCAATAGGATGATATATTTAAAGTGATGAAAGACAAATCTGTAAACCAAGATTTTTTTTTTTTTTTTTTTTTTTGAGACAGGGTCTCACTCTGTCACCCAGGCTAGAGTGCAGTGGTGTGATTTCAGCCCACTGCAGCTTCAACCTTCTGTAGTCAAGGGATCCTCCCACCTCAGCCTCCTGAGCAGCTGGGACTACAGGCATGAGCCACCACATTCAGCTAATTTTTCTATTTTTTTCTAAAGATGGAGTTTTGCCACGTTGCCCAGGCTGGTCTCGAACTCCTGAGCTCAAGTGATCAGCTTGTCTCAGGCTCCCAGAGTGCTGGGATTACAGGTGTGAGCCACCACGCCCAGCCAAGAATTCTGTATCTGGTAAAACTATCCTTCAAAATCAAGGGAGAAACTAAGATATCCCTAAATAAACAAAAGCTGAAGGAATTAATTACCACTAGACCTACCCTGCAAGAAGTGTTAAAGGGAGTCCTTCCTTCAGGTTGTATGGAAACAACACTAGACAGTAACTCAAAGACCGTATAAAATACACATTTTCCTTTCAAGGTAAACACATAGACAAATATAAAAACCAGTATTATTGCAATTTTGGTTTGTAACTCCCCTAATTATTTTACAGGACCTAAAATAGAAAAGCATAAAAAACTATAAATCTTTACTAGTGGGTACACAATATATAAAGATGTAATTTGTGACAGCAATAACATAAAGAAGAGACGGAGCTGTAAAGGACGTCTTTCTTATGCAATTAAAGTTATCAGTTTAAAATAGGTTGTTATAACATTAGGATGTTTTATGTAAGTCTCACGGTAACACAAAGGAAATAGCTACAGAATATACACAAAAGGAAGTGAGAAGGGAACTAAACATGCCACTATAAAAAATCAACTGAGGCCGGGCGCAGTGGCTCAAGCCTGTAATCCCAGCACTTTGGGAGGCCGAGACGGGTGGATCACGAGGTCAGGAGATCAAGACCATCCTGGCTAACACGGTGAAACCCCGTCTCTACTAAAAAATACAAAAAACTAGCCGGGTGAGGTGGCGGGCACCTGTAGTCCCAGCTACACGGGAGGCTGAGGCAGGAGAATGGCGGGAACCCAGGAGGCAGAGCTTGCAGTGAGCTGAGATCTGGCCACTGCACTCCACCCCGGGCGACAGAGCAAGACTCCGTCTCAAAAAAAAAAAAAAAAAAAAAAAAAAAAAAAAATCAACTGAACTCGCTGGGCGAAGTGGTTTACACCTGTAATCCCAGCACTTTGGGAGGTTGAGGCGGGCGATCACAAGGTCAGGAGTTCAAGACCAGCCTGGCCAATATGGTGAAATCCCATCTCTACTTAAAAATACAAAAATTAGCCAGGCGGGCGTGGTAGTGCGTGCCTGTAGTCCCAGCTACTCAGGAGGCTGAGGCAGAGGAATTGCTTGAACCTGGGAGGCAGAGGTTGCAGTGAGCCGAGATTACGCCACTGCACTCCAGCCTGGGTGACACTGCGAGACTCCATCTCAAAAAAAAAAGAAAAGAAAAGAAAAACAAATCAACTAAACTCAAAGAAAGACAGTAAGGGAGTAAATGAGGGACAAAAAAGAGTCTATAAGAGACACAGAAAACAACAAAATGGCCAATAGTAAGTCCTTCCCCATCAGTAATTACTTTAAATGTAAATTAACTCCCAAATCAAGACAGATTGACAGAATGAATTTAAAAAAAAAGAATCCATCTATACACTGTCTACAAGAGACTCACTTTAGATCTAAGCGCACACAGGTTGACAAAGAAAGGACAGAAAAAGATATTCCATGCAAATAGTGATGAAGAGAGTAGGGGTGGCTATACTAATATCAGACAAAATAGACTTTAAGTCAAAAACCGGTACAAAAGACAAAGAACATTATATATTTTAAAAAGGGTCAATTCACCAATTAGATATAACAATTATATATATATATATACACACACACATACACACACACACACACACACCCCAAACATAACAGCTCCTAACTATATGAACAAACACTGACAGAACTGAAGGGAGAAATAGAAGACTCTGTAACAGTAGGCTTCAACACCCACTTTCAATAACTGATAGAAAAGCAAGAGACAAGATCAAAAAAGAAACAGAGGCTGGGCACAGTGGCTCACACTTGTAATCTCAGCACTGTGGGAGGCTGAGACGGGTGGATTGCTTGAGCCTGGGAGTTCAAGACCAGCCTGGGCGACATGGTAAAACCACCCCCATCTCTACTAAAAATACAAAAAAGTAGGCAGGCACAGTGGCGCACGCCTATAGTCCCAGCTACTTGAAACGCTAAGGCAGGAGAATCACTTGAGCCTGGGAGGCGAAGGTTGCAGTGAGCCAAGATCGCACCACTTCACTCCACCCTGGGTGACAGAAGTGAAACCGTCTCAAAAAGAGGACTTGAACAACGTGATAGGCCATTTGGACCTAACAGATATGCAAAAAGCATACCACCCAACAATCAGCAGGATACACATATTCCTCAAGAGTATATGGAACATTCTCTGGGACAGGCTATTAGGCCACAAGTAAGTCTTAAAACATTTGAAAAGACTGAAATTATATAAAGTATCTTTCTAATCACAACGGAATAAAATTAGAAATCCATAGCAGAAAGAAAACCATAACATCTACAAAAACGTGGAAATCAAATGGTACATTCTCAAACAACCAATGGGTCAAGGAAGAAGTCACAAGGGAAATAAGAAAATAACTTGAGACAAATGAAAATAAAAACACCAAAGCTTATGGGATGAAGCAAAAGCAATGCTGGAAGAAATTTGTATCTACAAATGCTCAAATTTTAAGATCTCAAATCAGCAACCTAATTTTATACCTTAAAGAACAAGAACAAACTAAACACAAAGCAAGCAAAAGGAAAGAAATAATAAATATTAGAGCAGAGATAAACATAACAGAGAATACAAAAAAGAGAAAAAAACCCAAAGAAACCAAAAGTTGGTTCTTCAAAAAGATCAATGAAATTGACCAACTTTTAGCTAGGTGAAGAAAAAGAGAAGACTCAAATGGGGGGACATTATGACCCATTTTACAGAAACAAAAAGGATTATAAAACAGTACTATGAACAACTGTAAGCCATCAAATTGGATAACCTAGACAAAACGGACAAATTAAATTCCTGGAAACACAACCTACCAACCCTGAATCATGAAAAAATAAAAATCTGAACAGATCTGTAACTAGTAAGAAAACTCCCAATGAACAAAAGTTCAGGACCAAATGGCCTTACTGGTGAGCTCCACCAAACATTTAAAAAAGAACAAATACCAATCTTCCTCATACTTCAAAAAATTGAAGAGAAACACTTCCAAACTCCAAACTATGAAGTCAGTATTACCCAGAAACACTTCCAAACTCCAAACTATGAAGTCAGTATTACCCTGATACCATAACCAAAGGCACTAAAACTAAAGACCAATATCCCTAATAAATATGTTGCAAAAGTCCTCAACAAAATACTAGCAAACAAAATTCAAGAGCACACTAAAAGAATTATACACCATGACTGTGAAGGATTTATTCCCAAAATGCAAGGATGGTTCAACAACAGCAAATATAAATCAATCAATATAATACACCACATTAACAGAATGAAGAAAACAACTCATGATCATCTCAATTGATGCAGAAAAGGCATTTGACAAAATTCAACACCATTTCATGATTAAAAAACACACACACACTCTACAAACAAGGGACAGAAGGAAGCTCAACATAATAAATGTCATATATGAAAAGCCCACAGCTAATATCATACTCAATGGTGAAAGACTGAAAGCTTTTTATCAGAAACAAGACAAGAATGACCACTTTTACCACATCTACTCAACATAGTACTGGAAATCTTAGCCAGAACAATTAGGCATAAAAAAGAAATTAAAAAGGCATCCAAACTGGAAAGAAATTAAATTATCTGTTTGCAGACAACACGGTATTACATGAGCCCAGAGAGTACACAAAACATCTCCTAAACCAAACAAAACTGTTAGAATAAACAAATTCAGAAAAGCTGCAGGATACAAAAATCAACACAAAAATCAGTTGCATTTTTACATGTTAACAATGAACAATCCTAAAAGGAACTTATGAAAACAATTCAATTTATGATAGCATCAATTAGAATAAAATACTTAGGAATATAGCTAACCAAGGAGGCGAAAGACTTGTACATTGAAAACTACAGTCCATGCATGGTGGCTCACATCTGCAGTCCTAGCACTTTGGAGGCCAAAGCAGGAGGATCGCTTGAGGCCAGGAGTTGAAGAGCAGCCTGGGCAACATAGCAAGACCTCAACTCTACAAAAAAAATTATCCGGGCATGGTAGCACACACCTGTAGTCCTAGCTACTTGGAAAGCTGAGGTGGGAAGATTGCTTGAAGCCAGGAGTTTGAGATGAGCCTGGACAACAAAGTGAGACTCTGAATCAAAAAGAAGAATGAAAAGAAAGTAAAGAAAGAAAAAGAAAAGGAAAAAAGGAAAAGAAGACAACAAAATATTAAGGAAATTAAAGAAGACACCAGTAAATGAAGATATTCTATGCTCATGATTCAAAGACTTAATATTGTTAAGTCAGTACTACCCAGAACACCTCTACAGATTCAATGCAATTCCTAACAAAATACCAATAATGTTTACTGCATATATAGAAAAATCCATTTTAAAATTCACATGAAATCTCAAATAGCCAAAACAATCTTGAAAAACAACAAAGTTGGAAGACTCACACATCCTGACTTCAGAATTTACTACAAAGCTACAGTAATCAAAACAGCGTCATAGTGGGGACAGACACACAGTCAGTTCTATATTGCAACATACAAACAAATGGAAAAGAACAAAGTCCAGAAATCAACGCTTGCATATACGGTCAAATGATTTTTGACAAGATGGCCAAGACCATTCCATGGGGAAAGTAAGTTTTTTTTTTTTTCAGTAAATGTTGCTAGGGAAACTTGGTATCTATATGCAAATGGATAAAGTTGGAACCTTATTTTACACAATATACAAAAAAATTAACTAGAAATGGATGAGAGACGTAAACATAAGAGCTAAAGTTACAAAATTATAGGGTAAAAGCTTCGTAATATTGAATTTGGCAATAATTTTTTTGATGACACCAAAAACACAGGCAATAAAAGAAAAAAGTGAGATACAGCAAAATTTAAATAATGTGTGCATCAAAGAACACAATCAACAGAGTGAAAAGGCAATCTAAGAATGAAATAAAATATTTGCAAATCATATAGCTGCTAAAGCATTAACACGAATACACAAAGCACTCCTACAACTCACACCAAACAACCCAGTCTAAAACTGGGCAAATGACTTGAATAGACATTTCTCCAAGGAAGATATATAAATGGTCAAAAAGTACATTAAAAGATGCTCTACATCACTATCATTAGGGAAATACAAACTAAAATCACAAGATACCACCTCACATCACTTAAGATGGCTACCATCAAAAAATAAAAATAAAGTGTTAGCAAGCATATGGAGAAATTGGAACTCTTGTATATTATTGATGTGAATATAAAATTGTGCAGCCCCTATGGAAAGTGTATGTATGGCGCTTTCTAAAAAAATTTAAAATGGAATTACCATATAATCTAGCAATTCTACTTCTAGGTATATAACCAAAAGAATTGGAAAAAAAAAAAAAGCGTTTTTTTAATAGTTTATAGAGTGAAGAAAAAAAGATCTTAAGCAAATACTTGTACACCCGTGATCACAGCAGCATTATTCACAATGGCCAAAGGTGGAGGCAACCCAAGTGTCCACTGACAGATGAACGGACAAACAGAATGTGGTATATACACACACTGGAATATTATTCAACCTTAAAATGCAAGGAAATTTGGACACATGGACAAACCTTGAGGACATTATACCAAGTGAAATAAGACAGTCGCAAAAAGACAAATGCATGATTCCACTTATATGAGGTACCTAGAACAGACAACTCATCAGAAAGTAGAATGTTGGTTGCCAAGAGCTTGGGGGAGGAAGAAAGGGGAGTTCTTTGATGGGTAGAATTAAAATTTTGCAAGATGAAAAGATTTCTGAAGATGAATGGTGGTGATGGTTGTACATTGTGAACATACTCAATGCCACTGAGCAGTAAAACTGTTTAAGATAGTAAATCTTAAAACCAGAAGAGGAAGAAGAGGAAGAAGAGGAAGAAGAGGAAGAGGAAGAAGAGGAGGAAGAGGAAGAAGAAGGAGGAAGAGGAAGAAGAGGAAGGAGGAGGAAGAGGAAGAAGAGGAAGAGGAAGAAGAGAAAGAGGAAGAAGAGGAAGAAGAAAAGCCAAGCATGACAGTACGTGCCTACAGTCCCAGCCACTTGGGAGGAGACTGAGGCAGGAGGATTGCTTGAGCCTGGGAGTTCAAGGCTGCAGGGAACTATGATCACACCACTGCACTTCAGCCTGGGCGACATAGCAAGAACCCATCTCTTAAAAAACAAACCCCTTCACAACTCTGTGTCATTATATACAAGTTGTCAAAATTAGTATCATCAATTCTGGGACAAAACTAAAGTCTATGTTCTTGGAAGAAATACGCTGAAGTATCTGGGGTTCAA
This sequence comes from Rhinopithecus bieti, assembly GCF_001698545.2. Classification (NCBI taxonomy): domain Eukaryota; kingdom Metazoa; phylum Chordata; class Mammalia; order Primates; family Cercopithecidae; genus Rhinopithecus; species Rhinopithecus bieti. The sequence goes on from NW_016806659.1 coordinate 2,762,909, forward strand.
GGGACAAGTTGTCGACAAGTTACTCTCATGAGTCTGCAACAATAGTTCTGTGTATATACAAGATGATAGAATCGATGTGGCAAAACGTTAACACTTGGTAAATATCAGTGAGTATATCGGAGTTTATTTACTATTTTTGCAACTACTGTAAACTGGAAATATTTTCAAAATTTAAAGTTTTTCTGGCCAGCTAGGTTTGAGCTGCCATAAAACCAACACCAAGGATCATTTATATAGAAACTAACTTTTTCTGTCCGACACAGTACAGGAGAATCTCTTACCATCTGGAATTCCCCAGGTATGGTTTAAAATGTTATCACTTGCCAACATTGTAAGTTTTACCCTGTAATAGTGAAATTTTCAGGTAATTGGAGCTGACCTCATTACATGACAAAATCATACAAATAACTTACAAATCTTTCTTAAATACAACCTTTGTCTTTGTTTCAAATTTGTTTTCTAATGATCAATGTAAGGCTTCACTAGATGTCTGTGCTTTTTCCTTCTCAAGTGTTTTTGAGGGTATTTGTATAAAACACTGCAGAAAAGCTTAAGGTTTTTGTCTCCATCTAGTGGTTAGCTATTACCTTCTAAAGGCTTTATGTACCTGCTTTTTACAAAGCACTACATCCTACTGTGCTTCTGTGTTTGTTGAAAGTAAAGTTTGAGTTTCTTGTGAGCAGTGTTTTAGTACATAAACTTCATTATTTTAGCTGTTCAAAACTCTTTGTGGCCAAAAGTAGTTTTATGTGCTTCTGAAGATCAAGGTGCCAATCGGTATGAGAGTAGGATTTCTGTAATTAAAATAATCTAGTTGATAAAATGTTCTTGGGCCTCATCATCTTGACCTTGAGACCTCTCATAATTAAGTCTATAGAGACTATTAAAATAGTAAGAGTATCACAAAAATAGAGCAACAAGACACATAGCCACAAGCTGTAATTTTTCTCCCTCCCCTAATAGCTCAACTGCTCTATGCTTTTGTCATAGTGATTTTCAGTTATGTCCGTATTTCCTTGAAGACAGTATTTCTTGATCTTTTCTGTTATAAGCCCCCATCCCAGAGAAAAATGAAAATCAAAATAATTATCCCAAGTAAGAGAAACACATTAATAAGATTTTGTTGGCATTCCATTTCCACCCCAACTGAGGTACTGCAATTCAATTCTGATACAAAATGCCCAGAGCTGGCATCAGATTGCACAGGTTTAACACATCAATCCTCCACAATACTGCCCTCACTTCAGATGCAAGCCCCAAGTGGGGTACCCAGGCTACTGTCACTTCTGACCAGCTACAAATTTGGGGTTCCCATAAACCTCTCAGGTTTAAGAACTTGCTAAAATGACTGACAGAACTCAGGAAAGCACTATGCTTCCCTAGAAAACACTATGATTGGTTTTACTGTTTTACTATAGAAGTTATGAATTAGGAGGGCCAGTCAAATGAAGGGACACATCCGGGAAGGTCTGGGAGGGAAGGCAGAGCTTCTGTGCCCCTGTCCCCATAGAGGGGAATCCTTTCCCTCCCAGCACACCAATGCCTTCACCAACCAAGAAGCTTCATTGAGCTGTGGGGTCCAGAGCTCTTCATCAGGTCCCATTTTGCAGGCATGGGTGACTAAACCAAACAGGTCACTGTGTCTCAATCTCTCAGGTCCCTCTGTAGTAGGTTTCTGGTTACCAGCCTCCATCCTAAAACCCACCACACAGTCACCTCATTAGCATAACAGAGACACTCTATGACTCAGGAAACCACAAGGGTTTTAGACATTCCTTGCCAGCAACCAGGGGCAAAGGCCAGATAAATTCCTCCTCATACCACGATCAGGCAGGATCGAACCTCTAAGGGTCACAAACCCCTGTAATATCGTAAGATTTGTTCCCACACAATGAGAAACAATCTTTGCCCCTATTAAGAATGCATCCTCTAAGAAATGAAGAGACAGCCCCCCGAAATCAGAATGAAATTTTATTGTGTAAAGTTTATAGAAGTATGACTAGTATTCCTCTGTACAAAGTACACAACAAACAGTTTTAAATATAACTGAGAGAAATGCGAGTCCTATGACAACATTTGATACACACGGAACCATTGACAGACACACTAAAAATGTTTTAAAATATCTTCTTTCTCCAAAGAGTCCACTGCGCATTTCTCAGAGTAGAGATGGGGACACATTCCAGGCAAGGTCACAATGGCATTTTGTTGCCCTCAATGCTGATTTTCACTGCGTGGGCAGATCTGCTTTTTTTCCTGATATCTGTGAACTTTCTCATCTGTTTATCCAGTCGACTGATACCCTTCTTGGAGGTCGCCTGAAACTAAGAATAAGGTTAAAATTAAAGAGCAAACTACTGAAATAAGTAAGTCTAGTTTTGTCTTTCATCTTCTTATAACTGAAAGTTAGCAACCAGAAGAGCTCCTAGCTCTAGAATAACCAGAATGTGTGTTGATGACCTCAAGAACAGAGTGTACAGACTATTCTAACAGTATAATAAGAAACGCATATTAAACTCTCTCAATGAAGAATAATTCTGTTGTCTGTGCTTTATTTTTAATTTTGCTGCAGTCCATGGAGGTCTCCTAGATGGGAGAAAGGGGGGAAACTGAAACTATGATTCTCTGTATTCCATCATGTACATTACATTTTAACTGCATGCTTTTCCATTTCGAAGACCAAATGTGGAGCTAACCACTTGACATACACTTTCAAACAGTGCTGGCATAAAGAATGACCTAAAACAAAGTCAAGTCAGCTGAGAAAAAGCCTTAAGCATAAAAAATGAGGTCAGATGATTAGTAAAGTGAACCCCTAAGTGCGGGAGCTCTTGAGTTTTTAGACTTGGGGTGAATCCCTGCTCTGATTCAGTAACTTCTGTGACCCTGGGCAAAGCACACCCATGGCAGGTACTCTTTCCAGAACTGCTGAAAGAAGGAAATGAGACAGTGATATCAGATCCAAGCACAGAGGCTGAGCACATATAGTCAGTGCACAAAATAATAGGAGCTATTACTATTTTACTACTTCACAAGCAACTAGATTTACATTAAGTATACTTGACACAAAAAGAATATTAAGTCTTGGCCGGGCGCGGTGGCTCAAGCCTGTAATCCCAGCACTTTGGGAGGCCGAGACGGGTGGATCACGAGGTCAGGAGATCGAGATCATCCTGGCTAACCCGGTGAAACCCCGTCTCTACTAAAAAAATACAAAAAACTAGCTGGGCGAGGTGGCGGCGCCTGTAGTCCCAGCTACTCGGGAGGCTGAGGCAGGAGAATGGCGTAAACCCGGGACGCGGAGCTTGCAGTGAGCTGAGATCCGGCCACTGCACTCCAGCCTGAGCGACAGAGCAAGACTCCGTCTCAAAAAAAAAAAAAAAAGAATATTAAGTCTTTACCCACTTGCCCTTTATGTTTGGTTTGGGGGCTATTTTATATTGAAAATACTGTCTTGCAAAGATGTGGTCTCCAAGAAACTGCCACCTTTTAGAAATGCTAGAAAGGTTTGCCGACTCTGTTGTAAAACAATTTAGATGTTTAACAATGGTGAGTGCTTAAAAGAGATGGGTTTTCTAATTCTTCTCCCCATATGTTTACTACTGAATCACCTCTGAAACTCAATTCAAAAGGATGCTAAAATAAGGTGGGGCCTGGGAGACAATCTGGGGTCACTACCAGCCTGGTGAGCTTCTTTTCTGTCCGGGAGCCTTCCGAATCTTATCCTACCTCTGGACCCAGCCTCAACCCCAACATGAAGCCAGCTGAGCACTAGGCAAGGAACTCGAAGTCATTCTTGATCAAGAGCCATGTTGACCTATCTTTCTAGGAATATCTCAATTCAAATATTACTCTGTATCAGTCTCAATACTTGGCATTAGTACTCTGAGTCAGCATAAAAAGTGTCAGATGAGAAAGAGCTATGCCACCATCACACTATCTCCCAGATCTCCTGGACAGTCCCATATATCTGACTTCCGTTCAGAGGATGTGCCGTGATCTTAGTACTTGTACTCAGTTCACACTGGAAGCTTTACCTGCTCAAATCTCTGCCAACTACACAATTCCTAGCAGCTCCACACACTAATTGGACTCCCCTTCGCCTGCTTCCAGGACCCTCACTAACTGTCTAAGCCCTGATGGATCCGTCTAGCCTCAGCAATCAGGACACACCTGGACCAGTGGGTTACAAAATATATGACTGGTAGTTGTAGACGCCTAGTTACCCCAAGTTTGAAAAGACAGACCATAGTACCTCACACACCGAGTTCAATGATCTCCCTCCAGATTCATCAAGGGAACACTACACTTCCTTAGAAAGTCAGAGTGTGTGCTACACTGCTTCACCAGAACAAGACCAAAAGCAGCTTCAATTATGGCACAACTGTGTGAAGACACAATGCGAAATCACTCAAGAATGCTCACTCAAATGGATTTTTACCAAGGTAAATAAAAAACCCAACAAGGTATAAAAGAATATGATCACAATGTCTCTTGAAAAAACAAAACAAAACAAAACAAAACCCAGTAATACTGTCTATGCATACATATAAAAAAAAGACATAATCTAAAATGTTAACATTAAGTTGAAGTGGGATTACAGATGGCACTAATTTTGTCTATGTTTTCCGTATTTTTAAAAGTTCATGAAAAAATAGGCATTGCTTTTGTCATTTTACTGTTATTTAAAAAGTATTTCATGGGGTAAATGAACTATATAATATAAAAAATACAATGTAGCACAGGTTACTACATTATTTAGGAGTAAAAAACCAGAAACCATAAAGGAATGAGTAAACACATTATATTCATGGCTGGGCGTGGTGGCTCCCGCCCATAAGGCCAGAGGATCGCTTGAGACCAGGTTGAGCAAGATGATGAGACTAAAATAAAATACATAATAAAAAAAAAAAGCAAATTATAATTTGGTCATTTTCTGTGTGTGTGTATTTTTTTTTCTTTCTAGAAATAGGGTCTCACTCTTTTGCCCAGGCTGGAGTGCAATGGCAGGATTCTAGCTCACTGCAGCCTCAAACTCCTGGGCTCAAGTGATTCTCCCCCCTCACCCTCCCAAGGAGCTAGGACTACAGGTGCATGCCACCATGCCTGGCTAATTTTTTAATTTTTTGGTACAGATGGAGTATTGCTATGTTGTCCAGGCTGATATTTAGTATAATTTTAATTAACGTCATCAGTAGAAAAAAAGACAACAAATATGTCAAACTGCTTTTGAATGCTAGGACCATGAATAATTTTTCTCTTTGTACCTAAACATTTTCTATAATTATAAAAACCAAGTTCAAGGCATATCTGGAAATACATTTAAAACCTCAAATTGTTGGCCAAGCACGGTGGCTCATGCCTTAATCCCAGCACTTTGGGAGGCCGAGGCAGGCAGATCACTAGGTCAGGAGATTGAGACCATCCTGGCTAACACAGTGAAACCCCATCTCTATCAAAAATACAAAAAATTAGCTGGGCATGGTGGTGGGCCAGCTGCTTGGGAAGCTGAGGCAGAAGAATGGTGTGAACCCAGGAGGTGGAGCTTGCAGTAAGCAGAGATTGCGCCACTGCACTCCAGCCTGGGCGACACAGGAAGACTCGTCTCGAAAAACGACAGAAGGGCAAAAAAGAAATGGGTGCAGGGGACATGGAGAGATGGTCAGGGACATGGATATGAGCACAAGTAAGAAAAAAGAGGAGAGAGAGGAGGAAGTTCTTGGCACAGAACTAGTCCTTCTCTACCCTTGATTTATTCTCAAGAAATAAAAAAATACATTTTGTTTTGATAGTCACTTAACAGCAACATGAACTGGCAGGTAGGAGAGTGGAGTCAGTGGAAACAGCTGCCAAAGCAGGGGTCATGGAGAAGCACAAAAGGCAGGCAACACACAGACTGTATGTACTCCGCAACAAAGGTGCCACTATTAATCTCAAAGCACAGTGGATTAGTGAGTCGGGCTTATGAACGTTCCAAAGTCTTTTTCATTTCTGACCACATTGTGAGTATGGGTTAATCAAATTCATCTCCTCAACATTTAGTATAAGACTTTATGCAGTGAGTCCTCAAATGCATGTTGCTGAGCCACTGACAGTAGGAAAACAAGCTACTTCCCACCAAGAAGCCACTAACCAGTTTACATCGTGTAACACATATCACTATAATTCTGGGTCCTAACAAAACCTTTTCATAAAATGGGTACCAGTCAGGAAGACCCAAATGTATATTAGGGAAGTAATTATCTATTAGTCTCTAAGATACTGATAAAGAAAGGGGTTTCCATGTCAATTTCTAAATATTCAAGAGGCCTTGAATAGCCCAAGGTGCCTGTTAGGGTCATTATTTCGAAACTAAAAGCAGACCCGACCTCTTCTGATTCAGAAAGCACACACACACACTTTTCACTCTGACTGCTGACAATTCAAGCCCATGCACAGTACATGCTTCCTTGGGAATACCTCTCGTGTATACACTCGGGCAGGGCCAGGCCTATAGGGGCATCCTGTTGCCTTCAATGCTGAACTTGACAGCACGATGCACTTTGCTGAGTCGTTTCTGTTCTGCAAATCGCCTCTTGTGCTTTTCCAATCGGCTTAGGCCCCTTTTAAGAATACCAGGCTAGAAGCAGTAGTTTGATTGGAGAATAAAAAGAGATTACGGAGAAACACTGAAGATCCACTGAGCAGTATTTACAGTGATACCAGAGTAAGTGTCTACCCTAATTATTTCCAATGGAATTGCTTAAACTGTCGAAGAGAAAGGGAGAGGTAGGTCTGCTGAAGCATGTAAGCTCTGTATCTCATGGTTATTAAAAAAAATTCACTGTATCAGAATACTCCAGGTTTCAATTTCAAGCCTCACTTGAAGGGATTAATAAAAACAAACTTCCCTACCTGATAATGTTGCATTAGGTCTGAAGAAAAGTTCATCAGCAATAAACTTTAATCTTGGGTAAGACTTTTCCTTTCTCTATTGCTCAATTTGTGGTTTGGCTAGATAAGCGACCAGAAAACAGTCCTCTCTGAATCAGACAAGCCTTAAGAGCTACAAGGGTTATTAACGCATGAAGTAAAGAGTAAAATAGTCATCTGCAGGTGAGATCCACCTTGCCGATCCTCCACCTGCTTACCCTGGATGACTCCATTTCCACATTCCATTTGGGCCTGACCACATAGTCCTTGTTTGAGGGCATTGGGACCCTTGCCCGGGCACAGAATCCAGGATCTCCAGGTCTAAGAGCCCTGAAAAAGGGAAGAGGAAGAGCATGTTGCTTATGTGGCCAACCACAGTGGGGCACACAGGCCATTTCACACTGCTGTTCCTACGTCACCCATTCACAGCTGCAATGTTCGAAACTCCTCTGCTCCCCACCTCAGGTCACCCAATCCGCCCTCCTGCCGCCTCTCAGCTAGCCTGTCATCACACACACTCCAGTACGCACTCCCTGCTCCTCTTCCAAAGCCAACTTGCTCTGCATTTGCATGAATCATTTTCTTCTCTCTTCAGCTTCAGATAGACTCATGCCCCTCTGCCTTCCAAGGCCAGTCCTGCCAGCATGAACCCCTTTTTCTCTTGTCTAGTGGAGTCGCTCATGAGTTCACTTGTGAGATGAGGAATTGTGAAGAACTGAGTCGTCAAATGACCCCCCAAAACTCTCAGTATGCCCATAAAGTAGTTTTTCAATATAGAACTCCTACAGTAATTTTTAATGTTTATTTTGTAAAACTCTTTTGAAGGTAATTACAGATTCAAATGAAGTTGTAAGAAATGATACAGAGAGATATCCAATGTCTCTCCCAATAGTAACAACTTGCAAATCTACAGTACAGTATCACAACCAGGATACTGATGTTGATACAGTACACAGATCTTATTTACACTTCCCCAGTTTCACTTGCACTCATTTACGTGTATGTATTTAGTTCTATGCAAATCCGTGGGCAACCATGCTAGACTAAAATAAGATTACTAACCTTCCAAAGGAAAGCCTATCTATAGATGCCTGGGCATTCAAACCATTCAGCCTTTAGGTAACTAGTAAAGAGCGGATCTATGTGTGTCTGTTGGGGATGGGGAGAGAAGGGTAAAAAATTCTCAATTGTTTCTATTCTCTTGTACAGTTTACCCCATTTTAACCTTAGATTTTTTTTTTTTTTGAGACAGAGTCTCGCTCTGTTGCCCAGGCTAGAGTGCAGTGGCATGATTTCAGCTCATGCAAGCCCCGCCTCCCAGGTTTGTGCCATTCTCCTGCCTCAGCCTCCTAAGTAGCTGGGACTACAGGTGCCCGCCACTACGCCCAGCTAATTTTTTTTTATTTTTAGTACAGATGGGGTTTCTCCATGTTAGCCAGGATGGTCTCGATCTCCTGACCTTGTGATCTGCCTGCCTCAGCCTCCCAAAGTGTTGGGATTACAGGCGTGAGCCACCGTGCCCAGCCAACCTTAAACTTTTATAACCTTCATATATGTATGAACAGGTTAATTGGCTTGCCAAGAAAATTCCCTGTAACTCTTACTTTCCTTCTGAAGCACGGTTTCATCATCAACTTCCTTCTTAAACACACTTGTTTCCTCTAGCTCATCCCCTATTTTCCTCTTGCAATCTGGATGCTGCCTAACTACCAACTCACCTGCACAAAGCCCTCTGCAGCACCTGCCACTGGCCCATGCTTTTGCCATTGCCACCTCCAGCTCAGCCTCATTCCCCTCCAGGCTCTGCTCCAACACATAGGACCACAGCTGCTCATTCGCCTTCAGTGGCTACTCTGCCTGGCTATGCCCCCTTTCAAAATGGTTTAGTTCCTTTCTTACTCTATACTTTCTTGACTGAACAATCTTTTCTATGGAGAGAACCATCAAATCCAGGTCTCTAGCCCAAACATCTCTTTACAAGTTCTAGACCCATAATATTTATAGGACTATCTCATTAGGCATCTCACATTTAATATGCTCAAATGAGAACTTGCCTGTTTCCTCAAATCCACTTCTCCCTCCATTTTGGTGAAAGGTAATGAACACTGTCTCAGCACTTAGGTTAAAATTTTGGCTGAAGTCTTTAACTCCAGCCATCTTCTCTCCCACTAAGTCACCAACATATGACAGCTTTGCCTCTGCAGTATCTTCTCACCCCTCTGTTCCCCCACTACCACCTCTGTTTAGCTGTACCACTGCCCCAGTCCCACTGCCCTCCAACCCATCCTACACGATCCCATTGGCATCAGCATCCTAAATCAAATCAAACCAGATGGCTTCACATCCAGTCTCAAAAACTTCCTGTGGAATCACAAGGCATGCAAAAATTCCTCATCTTGACTCAAAGCCCTTCACTGGTCTATTATTTCCAACCTTATCTTCTACCACCTCAGGCCCCATACTACTGTCCAACCCCTTCAGTCTACTTGCCATTCCAAACACAGACCTGGGCACACTTACCCCATGGCTTTACCAAAGACCTCCCTTTGCCTATCATCCTTGTTTTGAGAGCATAGGCTATTTTTAATTTGTTTTTAAATTCTCAGATCACAACAAGGAATCTAGCACTTAGCAAGCAGCAAAAAAACTTTGAATGAAGTATTTTCTCCATTTTCCTTACATCCCCAGAGTACCCAATACTAAACGTTAAAATGAAAGTCACCTCCTGTAAATGAGAACATCACATCATTTCATTTACTACTTTTCTTAAAGCAGCAAATGGAAATTCTCTATATAGTCTAGGAAGAAAACCTAACATTAAAACCTTACTTCTCCTCTCCTGTCAGCACCTTTTCCAGGTCTCTTCTGGGTGTCTGACCACCAGTGCTGAAAAAAAAGTAAACAAGGAGATACCAGGAATATTAGAACCTAATAACTCAGAAAAAGAGCAAACTAAAATATCAAACTTCGACCATAACTATTAATAGCTCTTTTACGATGGATCAGGGAAAATAACTCCTAATCTTTAAAAAGTACTACTCATTTTAGTATTCATCTGCATAACAGGTTTCCTTGTGGGTGAGCCGTAATTGCCATATTTGTAACTAATGACCCTGTCCTCCCAGATGCAACTGTATGTCCACTATATTGATACAAACCAAACCTATAACATTTTTTATTCTAGGAACTCAGAAATGGGACCCAGAAAGTTGTTTTTTGCAAGTGGCTGGAACAACACAAGCAATCGGTATCGTGAAAGAGGCTCTGTTCCAACAAACTGACCCAGAAAGGTCTGGTTAGGAGGACAGGACCCTGACTATACACTATCACATTTAAACTAAAAGGATATTGTGAATTACGTAGATATATCAAGCTGAGAGGAAAGGAAATTCTATCATCTTGCAGGTTTCCTAACGATCTTACTTAAAACTGAGTTACTACAACAATGACATGTATTCCACTTACTCATACCTGTTCCCTCATACCTGTTCATTCTTCGTCGTTGAGGCATCTGTTCTAGATCTCTCTGCTCCCTTTCTTCTCTTGTCATTCCTTTGTAGTTGGAGGTAAGACCAAATATAGGCCTAGACCACTCATCTGTAGTAAGAAAAAAATCAATTATTTTGTCCATAAAATTACATTTCCCCTACCATTTTTTTCAAATAATTGCACCCTAGTGTGAGGGGATATTCTAGACATTTAGAATATTCTTTCCTTGAAGAGCCCATTATTTCAGAATAATTTATAGGATTAAACAAAGCAAAATGCCAGTATCGTGACTAACTCTGGCTGATTCAGAAAATTTAATGTAAAAGATCACCACAGAGATTTAAAGAAAGTAACATGTGACACACTTTGATAGTCAACAATTAGCTGGATTGACATTTCATAAAAGACATTTATTTAAAATTTTTATTTATTTTAAAAGGTAAACTGATTTCTAAGTTTACTGGAAATACAAAGTCTTGAAATTCTGCTTTCTTATCCTAACCCAAAACAAGCTCCATCACCACTACCTTACAAAATGGTCTGGATCTGTAAAAATTACAGTTTAATAGCACGGATGGAAACTCTGTACTTCATTAAGTCTAATACAGCTGCTACAATGACCATGAAAGAAAGTACATGCCACTGTTCAGTCAGTCAAAGTCCAGGAGCCAACTGATGCCTTTGTTCTGAGACATAATGTAGCTTACTGCTACATTTAATACACTATACAAATAAGAAAGGACCTTTATAGACCAAACATGGGTGCTGTCACACAAAGAAGGAAGCAGGGATTCTCAGGGGGTCTACATATCTTTTAAAATCGCCCCACTGACCCCACTTCTGATTCACACTCACTGCTGTAGTAAGTGATGGACACCAGTAGGGATATTCTGCTTTTCTCAGTCTGGGGCAAAAAAAGAAAGTCGCAAACCCACTGCATAAAAGCACCAAAAGTTTATCACTTAATAGGCAGTAAACTGCAGATTACTAACAAGATCAAAGACAGTAGTATATCTCTGTTTTATAGAAGAAATTCACATTTCTCTAAAAGCTTTTGATAAACTTAGCAATTCAAAAGAAAAATAATTATTATATTCAAACGTAGTAATTACTTTTTCAGTCTAGCCTTGAAGTTCTTAAAATTCCTTTTCAACATGGAGCACAGGAAGAGTTAAGAAGGATAACAAAAATGAACACGGGTTTCATTCTTAAAACTGAATAATTTCACAAACAATATGCTTGATCACATAAATTTTGGTTTAGACTTCTCTGGATTTCTCTGGCATCATTAAATAAGAACATGCAAAAAAAGTTTTGGAGACCAATGTGCAAGCAACAACAACAACAGGGGCTGTTTCTTGAGTACTTACTATGTGCTAGGCACCATGCTTTAGACACAACCTCTCATTTAATTTTTAAAGTCACCCAAAAGAAAACACATAATTATCTCAATGTTACAGAGCACAAATCACTAGCTAAGGAAATGCAGTAAGGTAGGTGGTGGATTCATGATCTGAATCCAGGTAATATCAACTCCACAGCCTGCAATCTAACCCCTCTCTCTCCATGCTCTCGACCCATGACTAGAAAATGCATACTTTTTACTTGCATTTTTTTTTTTTTTTTTTGAGACTGAGTCTCACTCTTGTTGCCCAGGCTGGAGTGCAGTGGCGCAATCTTGGCTCACTGCAAGCTCCGCCTCCCGGGTTCCAGTGATTCTCCTGCCTCAGCCTCCCAAGTAGCTGGGACTACAGGTGCGTGCCACCATGCCCGGCTAATTTTTTGTATTTTTAGTAGACACTGGGTTTCACCATGTTAGCCAGGATGGTCTTGATCTCCTGACCTTGTGATCTGCCCACCTCAGCCTCCAAAGTGCTGGGATTACAGGCATTAAGCCACTGCACCCAGCCTTACTTGCTATTTTTAATAATGAATAGTATACTTAATTATACTGAGAAGGTTTGTTTTGTTTTTTTAAAGTCTAAGAGAAAAGGCCTGTACCTATAAGAAGCTATTCAAAAATTTCTACTCCACTTTACTGACTCATTCAAAACAAATACTGGTAAAAATACAGCTTTTATATATACTCATCTCTCTCTTATCTACAGACATAAACACAACAAACGAAAAGGAAAATTTACATACTGATTAATTTCCCTGCCATGTCCTTGTTGGACCTTGATTCCTTGGGGTGTTTATAGAGATACATCACTGCTCGTCCAATCCCACTATGCTTCAGGGTCTCCTGGCTCACACTAGGCAGCTGGGGAACATAAACACATACACACACATTAATCACTCAGAAGCTGGGGGTCTTGCTAATCTATACTAGAGACCTGACGCCTTCACAATAGTACAAATAAAAAATTCCATTTTCAGGATCTACAGAAATAGAGCACAAAGATACTTTGTGTCCACATCAAAAGTTCAGAGTTCAGGCCTGGCATGGTGGCTCACCGCTTGTAATCCCAGCACTTTGGAAGGCTGAGGCGGGTGGATCACCTGAGGCCAGGAGTTCAAGACCAGCCTGGCCAACAGGTGGTGAAACCCCATCTCTACTAAAAACACAAAAAGTAGCTGGGCGTGGCGGTGGCTGCCTGTAATCCCAGCTACTCGGGAGGCTGAGGCAGGAGAATCGCTTGAACCTAGGAGGCGGAGGTTGCAGTGAGCCGAGATCGTGCCACTGTACTCCAGCCTGGGCACCAGAAGCGAAATTCCGTCTCAAAAACAAAACAAAACAAAACAAACAAAAACAAACAAACAAAAAAAAGGTTGAGAGTTCAGTATTACAGCTGAGTTGAAGTAAAACCTAACAATGTGAGAAAGTATGAACTAAGCATACTTAGAGGTTAGCAGTTTAATACGGGAGCCAGCATAGGCCTCAGAATCCAACAGACCTAAGACTGAATCCAAACACAGCCACCTTCTAGCTATGTGACCTTGACAAGTCATTTAACTTCTCTGAATCTTAATTCCCTCATCTGTAAAACGGAAATACTACACCTACCTTGTCAGTTTACTGTGAGGAAGAAACGAACCAATACATATATAAAGCACCTGGCACAGTGCGTGGCATAGGAGGCTCCTTGGGAATTGCTTCAGAAGTTAAATAGCTTACCCAAGGTGTCACAACTACGTAAGGTGGCCCAGCTCAAGATTCAAATGCAGGTTCCCATGACTCTGAATTTGGTGTTCATTCTATGTCACGTCTCCCCAGAACTTGCCCACTACTGTACTACTCTTCTCAGACACATCACAGCTGCTCTAAGATCTTTTCCCTTCAGTGCAATAGTTATATGAAGTGTTGTAAGGTCTTCCCTTTCACGCTCATTTTACTAGGTATGTTCCTTTTTCCAACCCGTCTTCTGCCAGGCTGGAGCAGAGAGAACATATACAAACACTGTAAACTACACAGGTTATGACCACACAGACCACAATAGATAATTAATAAAGAACAGTCAGATTATCTGCCTCTAACCTCTTGCAGGATCTTCAGCAGCTCCTCCCGGATCTTGAGTGCAGGCAAACTCCTATCTGGTAGAGGTGAGAGCCATTCTTTGATGGCAGACATCACACCGCTGTCAATGAATGTTTCTTTAAGGTCCTGCCTGCAGTAATAATAATAATTTTTTTTTTTTTTTTTTGAGACGGAGTCTCGCTCTATCGCCCAGGCTGGAGTGCAGTGGCCGGATCTCAGCTCACTGCAAGCTCCGCCTCCCGGGTTTACGCCATTCTCCTGCCTCAGCCTCCCGAGTAGCTGGGACTACAGGCGCCCGCCACCTCGCCCAGCTAGTTTTTTGTATTTTTTAGTAGAGACGGGGTTTCACGGTGTTAGCCAGGATGGTCTCGATCTCCTGACCTCATGATCCACCCGTCTCGGCCTCCCAAAGTGCTGGGATTACAGGCTTGAGCCACCGCGCCCGGCAATAATAATAATTTTTAAGAATTCCGTGAACCTTGGTTCTACTGTATCTTCTGACTTTTCTTACATATTTAGTGATGTTTCTAAAAACTGCTTTAAAAAAGTTACTCATATAAATTTGGTATTTACTGAACACCATTCTGATTTCAAAAGCAGTATGACATTTAGTTCTTATCTTCCAGAAACGCATATACCTGACAAAAAATGATTTGCTGAAAACAAAACAAACTCAAGTTACACAAGAAATTAATGCTGATATGAATGGTACAGACAGAACAATTAACTCCAATCATTTCAACTAAAAAAAAATAACGTTCAATCTATCAAAATAGTGACTATTGAAAAATTTTACGTGGTGGTGAACCCAGAATTGCTATTCTCTGCAGGACACCAGTGAGACTTGCACTCTACTGGCAGGACAAAAAATGAACAAACAAACAAAAAACACCTTCAATAAAATAATACTTAAATTTCATTTTATGTATTAGAATCAGTTACGTTAATAGAAAACAAGACGTTATATACATAAAACCCACCACAGATAGTTTTCCCTGTCAGAACAGAGGGAGAAATTTTCTAGTTACAGACGCTCTAGGCCATGCTGGTGGTGGCTCACTGATGCACCAAAACATTTCCTCAGTCATCAAAAGTAGGCTATGGCTTAGTTCAAAGGGAAAGCAAGGTTGCTCGGAAATATGAGCAAATCGGGGCCCGGCGTGGTAGCTCACACCTGTAATCCCATCCCAGTACTTTGACTTTCGGGTGTAGAGACGGGAAGATCGCCTGAGCCCAGGAGTTTGAGACCAGCCTGGGCAACACAGCAAGATCCTGCCTCTAATTTAAAAAAAAAAAAAAAAAAGCAAATCAATGAAAAAAGTTAGAAACAAGGATCTACTCAAAAAGGGCATCATTGCTTCAGAAGGATCAATAACTGTGACACATTAGAGTCATATAAGCCTTGTACAATGCAGCCTTCAGGTAGGGTCTTCCAAGATTTACTATTTTCCATCACACGGAGAAAACAAAAGCAATTTTACCAGACCAAAAACTGTCTATAAAGAACAAAATTAGTGGCCAGGTGCAGTGGCTCATGTCTGTAATTCCAGCACTTTGGGAGGATGAGGTGGGAGGATTACTTAAGCCCAGGAGTTCAAGACAAGCCTGGGCAACATAGCAAGATCCTGTCTCTATCAAAAAACAAAATAAAACAAAACACACAAAATTAGTAGTTTCCAAGTTTTCTTTCATTAGTATCAATTTTTTATTTGTTCTGTTTGCACCAGGCATCAAGGTTTAATAAAAGTTTATGAAGAAATATAATTTAGGAAATTTTATTCATTATCTTTCTGTGACCTGATAGAAGGCTATCATTATTTAGTATTCCTAGAACACCAGTACATCATTTGAATTATCATTCCATGAAGGGGAAAAAGACATTTTAAAGAAAACAAAACACTTACTTCTTAAGGTGCATAACTACAGTAGGCAGTAAAGTTAATTTTTTCAGTGCCGGCTTTTTTTGATTGTTCAACTGTCTGTCTTCCTATTCAGAAAAAAATAAAGATTTTTTTTTAAACGGTACTCATTGTTAATATTGAATTCACTGTAATTCTGAACCTTAAAATAACATAACAGTTTTCAAAGAAACAATTTTCCTACAAGAAAGAGTAACTTAAGAATGGATCTTTTGCAGAGCACCAAGCTCTGTATCTATGTCAGTCAAACCCACAAAACTATTAGAATTGCCTTTAACAACTACAAGTTGAGAGAAACCATTTTAAGTTAGAATATTAGCATGATTGTCAAGTTTTCAGAGTTCATTAAAGGTACAAATTACAACTGGGAAATTTTGGTTTATGATATTAGGAACAATTTTCCAGGTGTGAAGTTATATGATATTGGAATATACTATATCAAAGAAGAGTTTCAGTATTTACTTGGGCAGTTTTTTCTATTTTTTTTTAATTATGAAAAATTTCAAATTCTACAAATACAGAATGTAGAATAATATACCTGTTGCATACATTTCAACAATTAAATACACACAGCTAGTCTTCTTTTAGCTACTTTCCTCCATTCTTGAATTGTTTTGAAAGAAATGCTAGACACAGATCATTGAATCCACTGCTGAACTCTCATTAAGTGTCTCCAAAAGATCTGAACTTGTTTTTTAAACATACTACGGGGCCAATTTTTGTAAGTTGAGCAGATTTTTACAATGCAGTGGAAGAAGCCATGGCTTGATTAGGAGCAAGAGAACAACACATGAATTTGTAACACCTTCAATATATGAAGAAACTAAACTTTGTGGTGAACTAGCCAAATCTGAGAACAAAACCATGTCCCATGAAATTAGCAAAGCCATTCACCTAAAACGTTTCATTTTACTGAATATTTCATCTTTTCACTTTTTCTAAACACGTGACTAAAAAATTAAAATATTTCCACGATTAAAACTTAGAACAGTAAATGCTTTATTACAAAAAGCAAAGCATCTTAACTGTAGTTTAAGGGTTAAGCATCAAAAAAAGGGCATCCAATAAACTCTGTGGGAGGAAAAGAAAGTGAACCTAGAAGCAACACAACTCACCTCAGCAGCTTCATTCATCTTGACGATCATGGCACTCACGACGTCGTCTGCGTCACTAATAAAGGTGCCACCATCACGGTTCCGTCTGCGCTTGCCACTCATGCTCTTTTTTCGCTGCAACATCATCTCAAAATCCGACAGAAAGTCCATACTAAAGCAGTAAACAAAAGCAAGTGAAATACAAGTTGTCTTTTAAATACACATTTACTTTTACCACAATTAAGAACACCAAATTTCTTAATTCTAACTCAATGAAGTGCTACCTTCTTTTAAAAGTGCAAGTACAGTCATGCGCCGCATAACGATGTTTCGGTCAATGACGAACTGCAAATATGACGGTGGCCATCCAGTAAGCTAACGTTAACTTTTTATTGAAGAAAAAAATATTTTTTTGTAAATTTAGTGTAGCCTAAGTGTACAGTGTTTATAAAGCCTATAGTAGTGTACAGTAATGTCCCAGGCCTTCACATTCACTCACCACTCACCCAAACCAAATTCCAGTCCTGCTTTCATTCATGGCAAGTACCTTAAACAGGTGTACCATATTTTATCTCACACACACACACACATATTTTAAAGAGTTGGGGTGTTGCTCTGTCACCCAGGCTGGAGTGCAGTGGCACAATCCTAGTTTACCATAGCCTCAAACGCCTGGGCTCATCCTTCTACCTTAGCCTCCTGAATAGTTGAGACTACAGGCCCATACCACCATGCCTGGTTAATTTTTTAAATGTTTTGTAGAGACAGGGACTCATTATATGTCACCCAGGCTTGTCTTGAACTCCTGACCTCAAGTGATCCTCCTGCCTCAGCCTCCCAAAATGTTGAGATTACAGGCATAAGCCACCACGCCCAACTATACTGTATTTTAACTGTACCTTTTCTATGTTTAGATACACAAATACCATCGTGCTACCACTGCCTACAGCATTCAGTACAGTAACATGCTGCACAGGTTTGTACCCTAGGAGCAATAGGCCTAGGAGCAATAGGCTTTACCACACAGCCGAGGTGGGTAGTAGGCAATACCATGTAGGTTTGTATAATACTATGATGTTCATACAACAACAAAATCACCTTATGACACATTTTTCAGAATATATCCTGTTAAGCGACGCATGACTGTACTTACAACTTGCTATTAAAAGAACAGTTGATCCTAGACTTTATGTTCAATTCCTGTACTACTCTGTTATATATACACACATAAATCACTAAGAGCCCGGAACTTCTCATGCACTATATCCACACTTGCATCTATCAGTTTGAGAAAGTACATTTTAAGTTCCAATTGAGGGGACTCATTCAGCTTTAGTGGCACTGCCCTTTCTTGGACTATGAAGGTGTTCATTATCTGAATGCTGTTGTCTTATACAGCATGAGCAGAAAAAAATGAAAAATAAGCCGCCGCTTTCCAGTGGTAAGAAGTATAACTCTCAAAACATAATGAGAGATACACATGGAAATCTATAGGCTTGCTAAGCACCTCAAACCTTTATGGTTTTCTTCAGAATCATTACACTTAAAAAAGAGGGAGTTAAGTTATTCTCTGCCACTAGCATATCAATTCAATTTCCAGAAGTACTGCCAAACTCATTCAGTTTAATTACTGCATGCCGCTAGGAATTAAAAATGAAACTATTTTTTAAAAACACCTTTACAACTGGAAAGAGTAACTAATCCTTCTATTACTGTATAACATCTTTTAAGATATCAGATTTTTCTGAACGTAGATTCCAACTAGCTCAACAAAAGTAAGTGAAATATGGTCAAATAATATTTTGTAGTTAAGATGTTAGACTTACTTCCCCTGCCCCATAAAATCAGCTTTTCTCTCAGAAAGGTATTTTAAAATTAGGTTATTTTCGTAAGAGTTTACTTGGTGAACCATAAATTAAGTCTGGTGCCATATAAATACAACTCCACAAAGTAAGACATCTAAGCACAGGGTAAATGAAAGACAAGTAACAACAGCAGGTAATTCACTGATAACACTGGAGATGGAGAAAAACAGGAGTAGATCCACTCCTAAACTTAATCAGGAACCAAAATGAAAATTTAATAGTCTCTACCTTGATTTTTTAACTTCTCTTTAACAAATTCCTTAAAAACAAACTTACTGTTTTCCTCTCTTTATGTTATCATCAGAATCTGAATCTTCTGCTTCTTTTACCTGTGTTTCACTTTTTTCTTCTTCCAGATCTTCTTGGTTAAAACCCTAAATGCAAAATTATCACAACCTCCTTACAGATTTTCTTCTGTATTAAGTGTTCTTAGTATTTTGCATTTTTAAATTAATTCATTCACAAAGAACAAAAATTCGATATCAAAAGGTACATAACAAAAGGTCTCTCTCCAGCCACTGGTGTTACTAGGTTTGTGTTTCCTTCCAGAAACAGTGTACGTTTATATAAGCACTTCTACACACACTTCGCATCCTCTCTTACTATACCAATGGAAGCACACTACTCAGAGTAGGTCCAGGATAATGCTCCACACGTTCCAAATGTCAGAAAAGAATCTAGAGGCCAATGCATGTCAGTATTAAGTCTTGTCATTTTTTTCAAGGCTTTAGACTATTTCACAATATGGCTGTAACCATAACTGGTTCACTTATTTGCCTAGTCACATTTAGTTTTACATATTTGAAAGTGCGAAATACTTGCCAAACTGTATTCCACAGAGGTTGTACCAATTCTCTCTCCAGCAAGTATGAGGGCTCCTGTTCCCCTACGTCCTCACTACTATAGCAGGCTATCAAACATTGATATCCACCAATCTCTGGACGGAAAAACAAATCTCAGGGTAGTTTTATTTGCATTTTCTTACTATGGGGGTAACGCTGGGCATTTTTTCACATTTACAAAGCCATGTGTCATTCTTTCCCTGCGAACTCTGAATATCCTATGCCCATTTTTTGCTGGACTGTTCATCTTTTTCTTATCCCTATGTAAAATCTCTTTGAAAATTAGATATAGCCCTCTACAAGTGACAAGAACTGTACAATCCCCACATTTGTACAGTTTTTGTTTATGCTAATATTTGTCAGGCATAACTTTTCATTTTTATGTAAATGAAATGGCCAGTCTTTTCTTTATGGCATCTACCTTTTGTGTTATACTTAGAGGCTTTCTCAGTGGTTCACCTAGTATATTGTTTTTCTCACTGAACTGAAACTATAACCAAGTTGATGTTAAGTCTCCAAAACAGGTAAGTATACCTTATTCTTACAATATGGTGCTTAACTAAGTATGAGCTCCATGAAGGCAGTGTCCAAGCAGTCTCTAAAACATTTGTTGAATAAATTCTTCCTTTATATTTTCCTTAGGTTTACTTTCTTATTTCACTATTGTCCTGAATTTGATTCTAAATTCATCTACCTTCACTCTCTATTGCATTGGTTAAAAATAAGTATTGCTTTTTTGACCCAAGAACTATTTAAGCAGGCTTTAAGTTTCTGAGTGGCAAACAGATTGGAAAATATATACAGACATTTGATATATGACAAAGATGGCACTACAGAATAGTAGGAAAGGATGATCTTTTCAATAAATGGTGCTGGGTCAACTGGATACTCCAAATAAGGAAAAAAATCTTAAGTTTTCCCTCATATCACATACGAAACCAATTTTAGGTGAATTATACAATTAAATGTGAAAGACTGAATAATCAAGCTTCTAGAAGATAACTTGTATCTTCATGACCTTGGGGACAGGCAAAAATTCTTAGGCAGAATTCAGTTTTCACCATAAAGAAAAAGATTGGTAAATCTGATCCTATGTTAAAATTAAGCACTTCTGTTCATCAGAAGACTCCATGTTAAAGGAATGAATTTAAGATATTCTAAAAAAATTTAAAAGTTAAAATTTTTTTTTAAAAGACTCCATTAAGAAAGTGAAAAGAAGTAACAAAATGAAAGGTATTTTAACATTCATAACTGCCAAAATGACTATATCTGGATTATATAGAGACTCGTCCCTGTTTTTTTCAGTCTGCTTCCTCTGTCAGTTACATTTCTCTTAGATTATGGATTTGTCCATTTCTCTTTTCAGTTTTATCAATTTTTGATTTTTATGTGTGCATATATATATAAAGTCATGTTATTAGGTGCAATTTTAAAATCTTTTTATCGACATAAAGTGACCTCTTTATCTCAAGCTTTTTTTTCTTACCTTAATGTCTACCTCCCTCTTTTATGATATTATAGATACCACACCAGTTTTCTTTTGGTCCATGTTTACATGAAGTCCCTTTTCATACACCTTTATTTTCAGCTTTACCTTCTGTTTCAGACAAATCTCTTGAAATCAGTATATGGCTGGTTTTTAAGATCCTGTCTGGCAATTGTTGTCCTTTAACTGGAACACTCAGTATTTACATTTAATTTAATTTCTGATATTATCAAAATTTAAATCTACTGTTTTACCATGTAATACTTTCTACTTTCTAATTGTCCCTTGTCCTATCGTTCTTTGTCTTTTCCTGCTCATTTTCGACTGATTAGCTCTAGTTGTTCCATTTTTTCCCCCTCTATTAGTTTAGAAATTACACATTTCATTTTAGTCTTTTTAGTGGTCACTCTAGAGGCTACAACGCGCACCCTAACTTATCAGTTTACTAATGTACATTCATATACATTTGCAAAGGCCTGCGAGCACTTCAATTCCATGTATGCTCCCAATTTACTGCTGTCATGTTTTAATTTTAGATATATTCCACATTAACACATTTCATTTTGTATAGTCAATACTCATTTAGACTTATACACATACTTTTGTTGCTCTTTTCTCCCTCCTGCATCTCTAACCTTCCATCTGAGATCATTCTTTCTTGCATTTCTTTCCTTCTGTATTTCCTTCAGCTGGTACATTGTTAATTAATTCCCTCCTTATTTCATCTTCATTCCTGGAAAGTATTTTTGCTAAATTTAACAAAATTCTAGGTTTGCCATTAGCAGATTCTACTGTTTCTGTTGTGAAGTCAGCTGTTAGTCTAATCGTTACTTTTCTGAATGTCTTTTTTTTTCCTGTGGCTTTTACACTTTCCTATGTTCGTTGGTTTCTTGCAGTTTTATTATGATGTAGTTAGGTGTAGATTTCTTTTTGTTTATCTTCCTTGCAATGTGTAGAACTTCTAGAATCTATGGTTTAGGTATCACTTCTTTTTAAAATACTGCTTCTGCTATACATGTAATTTTCCCTCTCCTTTCATTATTCCAATTTTTGCGAAAATTTTTCATAGTCTATGTCTTTTACTTTCTTCTATAACAGTGTATTTCAAAGCTTCATTCTAGATCCCTCCTTCTAATCTATCTTCCAGTTCACTAATTTTCTTTTCAAGTATGTCTAATCTGTTGTTACACTCATCCACTAAATTTTCTGGTTTTTTTTTTCCCTCCCGCCCCATTTTTCTTTTCAAACAGGACCTCACTATTTTGCCCTGGCTGGTTTCAAACTTCTGGGCTCCAACTACCCTCCCAGTTACCCCCCGAGTAACTGGGACTACCAGCTACTTGCACCTACCTGTCCACCAAGTTTTTAATTTCAGTTACTGTATTTTTATAGTTCTAAATTTCTACTTGGTTCTTTTCCAAATTTGCCTTCTCCTTTTTAAATTGTTTGCTCTGACATTTTAAATCTTATTTCTTATCTCCCTGAACGTATTTAAGGTGATATCTAAAATTCCTATATCTAGAGCCCTAAGTCTATTTCTATTGTCTGTCATTACTAGTTTCCTTTTAATGTTATTTTTGTGTATTGTACTGTATATATGAAAAACTTAAACCACTGTCATTTATTTCTGAGACTGAGATTCTCTAGTCTGCCAGAAGATTCAAAGGTGGCCTAAAATCTGAGCAAAGGCTATTTTACTTCCCCGTGAACCCTATGGTGCTGCTCTCTGAAGTCTCCATCCAGAGTATGGGGTTTACAAAGCCCCCTAACCTCAATAGGCCCCGAACTCTAAATTTTGTCCCCAAGTCTTGAGGCTGTCAAAAATATGAGTAGCCTCTCGGCCTGACAGGTAAACACTCCCACAGAAAAAGCACTTCTAAACACTGAGTTACCACTTTAGGTTTCTCTTGGCTTAGTAATTCTTTGCTACTTTGTTCCTAGACAATGAGCAGATTTCTACATATTTTGTCTAGCTTTTCCAGTTGTGCTTGGCAGAAGGGTTAGCCCAATCACCCATAATGCCGTTGTGAAAATCGGAAGTTCCCCAATTACTGTGAATCTTGCCCTTTAGCATTATTAAGTGCCTTTCTTTGTCTCAATGTGTCCCTTCCCCCTTAATTCAATTTTGCCCATTAGCTTCCTTTTATGCCTTTGTATATACCCTCTCATTTTACTTCCCGAATCCCTCTTCTAGATTTTTCTCTTGAATACATCACAAAGATGTATTTCTCTTGAATACATCCTACTTATTAGAATCATCTATAATTACATCACTGCCATAAAAACAAAAAAAGCACAGCCAAGGAGGAAATATTTCCATCTTATACTTACTGTAAATTCTTCCTCCTCTTCATCACCAGATTCTCCAAATATGTCTGCAATAAGATTTCTAGAAAGTAGACAAATATAAAAACATTCATTTTCTTTCTTCTCATTTGCATAGGAACCATTTTTTAAAAAATAGAATTTACATATAGTAAACTGTGCAGATCTTCAGTGTCCAGTTCAATGAGTTTTAACAAACGTATACACTCATGTAACCAGCACCTATACACTCATGTAGCCTCCTGAGAAAGTTCTCTCATGGCCCTTTCTAGCTGGTCCCCTAATTTCAACATCCTAGAGACAACTGCCACCTTGACTCCCAACACCACAGATAAATTCTGTCTACTGAACTTCATGTAAATGGAATCACGTATGTCCTCTTTGCTTTCTTTCACTTAACATGTTAATTCTGAGATGAATTCTGAGATTCACCCACATTGTAGTGTGTTCAGTTCAGTAACTAAAATACTAAATCCCCAAAGACATGCAATTAGGCAGGACATACTGTATTACAACACAGACCCCTCTGTACTGCCTAATTCAGAACCCCTGAAAACTCATGTTACACTGTCACTTACTCTTCTTCATTGCCCGACTCACTGTCACTCCCAAACAGATCCTTCTCTTCATTTTTCTTATCAGACAATTCTTTCCCAGCTTCTTCCTCACTGTCAGATGCTATGGTCTTCTCTCTTTTGCCTGACTTGTCGGATACAGCATCACTGTCAGAGTCATCTGCATCAGAGACAACACGGCTCTTCTTTGCTGCTGTTGAAAAGAAAATCATTAATTTTATTTTATCATGGTCATTGTATTACCAAGCATAATAGATGCTTTAAAACAGCAGTATGCAGCAAAAAAAAAATCAAAGGGCCTCCTGACACACGGTTTAGAATTTTTTTTTTTTTTTTTGAGGCGGAGTCTTGCTCTGTCGCCCAGGCTGGAGTGCAGTGGCCGGATCTCAGCTCACTGCAAGCTCCGCCTCCCGGGTTCCCGCCATTCTCCTGCCTCAGCCTCCCAAGTAGCTGGGACTACAGGCGCCCGCCACCTCGCCCGGCTAGTTTTTTGGATTTTTTTTTTTAGTAGAGACGGGATTTCACTGTGTTCGCCAGGATGGTCTCGATCTCCTGACCTTGTGATCCACCCGTCTCGGCCTCCCAAAGTGCTGGGATTACAGGCTTGAGCCACCGCGCCCGGCCTAGAATTTTTAAAATAAGTAAATGGCTCATTTAGAGTCATCTTACAAATTTTCTGTTATTTTGCTTAAGAAAAAGTGGCCAAAAGATGAAGATATCATCAATATAAAAGCAGTCACCTTTCCTTTTGGGGAATCGAGAAAATTAAAACTAGATTGATGGGCAAAATTGGCATCCTTTCTACACTGCCTAGTAGTAACTGAACTAAAAAGGACTACATATTTCTTTCTAGGAATAGTCTCCACGTTCCTCTATCATTGCTGGTCAGTTTGAAATTTCTCATCTTCCTTAACAAATTGGCAACATGTCTGGTACCTTTTCCTTCTCCTATAAGAACTGTCTGTTGGGTTATAATGAAATATGTCTTTTCCAAAGATAAGTTTCATAAAAAAGTAAACAAGTAAAACTCACTGTGAAAATGGAGTCTTAGGTAGCAGAGACTGAAACATTCCAGAGAGAGATGGTGTCTCTAAATAGAATCCCCTCAAAGTTTCCCTGTATCTGAATATTCAACAATGTTTAACAAAAGAAAAGACGTACCTGTGGGAGCTCAGTTACTGATTGGATGGGATCTAGTGAACTAAGTGTCAAAGAGACCCACAGCTAACACTGAATACAGTTAGGGGTTTTCATGTCAACATTTTTCTTTGAAACATTACCTCTTCCAGTTTAAAACAAAAAAATCTGAGTATTTTATATTCCTATTGACACGTGGTTTATCACTTTGAGGCAGTCAGAGATTAATACATGCTAACAGAACTCAAAGGAAACTTACTATTAGGCTTAGCTAATGATAACCAGGGGAAATGAGTGTCCTAGTGATATTTTAGAATATTAAGCTGAATCACAGAATACAGATCTGACATACCAAGAGGATACAACGCTCCACAGTTACAAGCTTACACAATGAATAAAGCACTGATAGACAGCCCAAGGTAATTCCTTACATGCTTTCTCTTCATCTTCACTATCAGAAAGCACAGCAGCCTTTCTCTTCGCTACTTTCTCCTCCTCACCCTCTTTTTCATCTTCATCACTGTCCAGTTTTTGCTTTTTGGGTTCTTCCTCCTCGCTATCAGAACTGTGAAACTTTTTTCTGTCCGTATGGCTGTCTGAGTGGAAGGAGGCATTCTGCATTTCTGTATCCTCTCCCTTATTCTCCCTGTCGCTGTCATCATCTGACTCTGGCTTCTGTTTGTGTCTGGACGCATCCTCAGTTTCTGAGTCACTGGCAGGTCCCTTCCGAGGCCCCTCACTCTCAGAGTCACTGACTCGGGGTTTGGGTAGCTCCTCATTTTCAGAATCACTGGCCTGGTTCCTTGGGGGATCCTCACTTTCCGAATCACTGATTCGGGGTTTGGGAAGCTCTTCATTTTCTGAGTCACTGGCCTGGTGCCTCGGAGGGTCCTCACTTTCGGAGTCACTGATACGAGGTTTGGGAAGCTCCTCGTTTTCAGAGTCACTGGCCTGGTGCCTGGGGGGTTCCTCACTTTCCGAATCACTGACCTGAGGTTTAGGAAGCTCCTCACTTTCCGAATCACTCATTCGAGGTTTGGGAGGCTCCTCATTTTCGGAGTCACTGGCTTGGTGCCTGGGGGGTTCCTCACTCTCAGAGTCACTGATTTGAGGTTTTAGAGCATCTTCTGTTTCAGAGTCACTAGCAGGACTCTTCTGGAGCTCCTCAATCTCAGAATCACTGGCAGGATGCTTCCCAACATCTTCGTTTTCTGAGTCACTTGCATGCCCATTAAGAAGCTCCTCATTTTCAGAGTCACTCCCAGGTAATTTCCTGGTCTCTTCACTCTCAGAGTCGCTCCCATGCTGATTGACATCCTCATTTTCAGAATCGCTTGCGGGAGGTTCTGCACGTTCCTCAGATTCAGAGTCGCTGTCCTTTTGCCTGTGAAGCTCCTCACTTTCAGAGTCACTAGCATTAAGATTTATGGGCTCATCATTCTCAGAGTCTGTCACATGATGTCCTTTGGTGAGACCATCCTCTCGATCACTAGGTTCATTCTGAAAAATAAAGTGAGAAAAATTAGGAAAGTGCAAACAAACAAAACCCTTTAATAGTAAAACATTAAATTTTTTCAGTGATTTTTTTTTTTTTTTTTTTGAGACAGTCTCGCTCTATTGCTGGAGTGAGTGGCGAGGTCTTGGCTCACTGCAAGCTACACCTCCTGGGTTCACGCCATTCTCCTGCCTCAGCCTCCCAAGTAGCTGGGACTACTGGCGTCCACCACCACGCCTAGCTACTTTTTTGTATTTTTAGTAGAGACGGGGTTTCACCGTGGTCTCGATCGCCTGACCTCATGAGCCGCCTGCCTTGGCCTCCCGAAGTGCTGGGATTATAGGCATAAGCCACTGTGCCCGGCCAATTTTTTAAAATATGAGAACATGTGCACCTAAATGGAGAATTCTTGTCCTATACCTATATAGAAATACCCCCACAGAAAGCCAATCTGTGAAATGGTTTTATCTGGATCCCCGAATGGGGAAATATAACCAGCCTTCATTAAAACAACTTTGTAAAGCATGCTCTCAGATTACTATAGAAAACTGTGAAGAGCCAGATTTTTTTTTTTTTAAAAAAGGAGAATTTTCTCATACATACTTCTGTTTTGTAAAAATATAACTCTGGGCCAGATGTGGTGGCTCACACCTGTAATCTCAGCACTTTGGGAGGCCGAGGTGGTGGATCACCTGAGGTCAAGAGTTCAAGACCAGCCCAGCCAACATCGTGAAACCCTGTCTCTACTAAAAAACAAAAATTAGCTGAGCATGGTGGTGGGCACCTGTAATCCCAGCTACTAAGGAGGCTGAGGCGAGGAGAATTGCTTGAACCTGGAAGGCAGAGGTTGCAGTGAGCTGAGATTGTGCCATTGTACTCCAATCTGGGAGACAGAATGAGACTGTCAAAATAAAATAAAATAAATAAATACATTTTTCAAAGAAATGCTAGCAAAAATGTAACCAAGTTCTTTTACATAGGAACATTCTTGGGTTTTATAAGGTTAAAATTATTTTTTTTTTTTTATTTTTTTGTATTTTTCAGTAGAGACGGGGTTTCACCGTGTTAGCCAGGATGGTCTCGATCTCCTGACCTTGTGATCCACCCGTCTCAGCCTCCCTAAGTGCTGGGATTACAGGCTTGAGCCACCGCACCCGGCTAAGGTTAAAATTATTTAAGGGAAAAGAAACCATACAATTTCATTTTATTTAAAGGGTCAAATAACATATGTGCACCTTCTCCCAAGATAATTTAAGCAAACAAAGAAAGGAAGGGTTAACATTTCCTAAGTACCCACTAAGAGCCAATACCACAATAGGCTCTCTCCTGTTAGTTCATTTACTCCTCATAATGGTACTTCTCATGATAACAAAATTGAGGCTTACAGTAGTCATGGTCCTGTGTTTAGTTACCCTAGAAATAAGAAAGCTTAAGTTTTAGGGAGAACATGATTCATCTAACTATACCAACACATAATGTTACTTGAAATAATTACTCTGAAAACATGCTCTGGGGTACAAACTTGATATGTGCATATTATAGCTATGATTTTAAAATGCAGAGAAAATATATAAAATTAAACATGCCTAAATACTAACAAGTGTTTTAGGATCTGGTGAATTTTTTCTCCCATCTGGTAGCTCAACTTTAAATAAAATGGCAATAATATTCTAGCTTAATAAGTGAAAGTATTTCCATGTTTGAGTATTCCCTCTAAAAATTTACTGAGCCAAATATTTGTTAGATACATGACTGAAGCTATGTGAACCTACCACAGACTATTTTCAAGGGACCAAAGAGCCTTTAAATAATACCTATGGCCAACATCATGCTATGAAACCGTTAAGTAACAAGATAATTCTTGTCAATGACAGGATAAATGGCATGAAAATGTTCTCATAAAACCCATACTTTTACTAACCCAAGTCTACAAATTCAAAATAATATGAAAATTATAAAATAAGCCTACAAGGCAAATGTTTGAAGAGTTTTTAAAATATTTTATCACCATCATGACAGCACAGCATTGCAAAGAGTCATTGCTACACACAGTCACTGAACTATAGCACATTCAGGAACGTTTCCAAAACCATAAACTTTTCAAAATCCCTAAATACAATTTTCTTGAGTTCTCACCGGGCACTCAGCACAGTACTGTATTGGATTCCTTGTCAGTCACAAGCTCTATTATCCCACTGGAACAGGCACTTATCTATTAAAACGATATTAGGACTCGAGAGATATCATAGAATCTTACAATTACAGTACAATACTCTGTATGTTGCCTAAATTTTACTTTAGCCATACTTCATAATTTAAAAGAATGCAGATGGAAAATTTAACTATCTGGATTGTAAGCTCTAGGAAGGCAGACATATTTTGTTTGTTTTCTTGAGGTATTCTCAGAGTGCAGAATGCTCTCCAGTACATACACACACTAGGTAGAGTTTGAGCATTCCTAATCTGAAAATTCAGACAACTCCAAAATCTGGAACTTTTTGAGCACTGACATGACATCACAAGCGGAAAATTCCAAACATAAGCACCTAATACAAACTTTGTTTCATGTGAAAAATTATTTAATATAATGTATAAAATTACCTTCCAGCTACAAGATAAATGAATTTCGTGTTTAGACGTGGGTTCCATTGCCAAAATTGCTCACTATGTATAAGTAAATATTCCAAAACTCAAAAATATTCTAAATCCAAAACACTTCTGATTCCAAGCATTTTGGATAAGGGACACTCAATGTGTATTTGTTAAATTAGTGATAAAGGCGTTAAGTGGGAATAACATAAGGTGAGGAAAAATTAATCCAACAAGAATGTATTTCATGTCTACTATGTGCAAGACGCCAAGACACCAGGCTGAGTATGTCTCAGGGCCTGACCTTACGAGCTGCTAATGAGAAGCCAGCCAAGCACACCGTAACAGTATAGTGTAACATGCACTATTCACAAAGTATGTATATGATATTTCAAAAGTGCACTGGAAGTGCATCTATATGAAACTGAGCTGCAAAAAAAAAGGTGTGCAGACAGTGAGCCAAGATCGCACCACTGCACTCGACTGGGTGACAGAGCGAGACTCCATCTCAAAAAAAAAAAAAAAAAAAAAAGGGTGTGCAGACAACAGGCATGTTTGCATGGAGTTTGTGATGGCTGAGTTAAGAGGGGAGGGTGGGGAGAGGCATACAGGACCAGCAGAGGCAATTAAAGCAGGAGGCAAAAAGGGAAAATTGCAATTGGCTTTTGGAATGCTCTCCATGACAAACCCATCACATAACTCTAAGGCCATGTCTATGTGTGACTTGATTTATTTTAGTTGAAACAACAGAAATCATCTCTAGCTAAGTCCAGAAAAAAAGAACAATCTTCTCAGGATCAAAGTGAGTTGAATGACTAAACACTCAGGAAGGTTAAGCACCAATGCAGCACAGAGAGCTCAGAAAAGGGAACTCAAGGATCATTTTACTAGAGTACCATCAGTAACATGACTCGGCTATAAACTGTCTAGAACCTAAATTACAAATCCCCAAAAGAGACGACTTAACTGGCCAAGGCAATATCAGAAACTGACTCAATCAGTTACAGCTGGATCGGGGCACAGCACTGGGAGTCACTCCCAAAGAAGTGAGAGACACTGGGCAGTCACCCAAAACTCACCCGCTACACTATACCCCAGGTTTCCTGATGCATGGTGTAGCATTCCAAAACAAACAACCCCTACAAGGACACCGCATAAGACAATGATAGTGAAATTTAGGAATCCTCACGAATTTTTTATGAGTTTCATGAAGACACAGCATTATGTATGGAACGACGGCAAAAAAGGGGAGAAATAACTACAGTAAAAAAGTACCAGTCTGATACACTCAAGCTAAAGAATACACTTAGACGACAACACCACAGAATTTGGGACGAGTATGCTGGAAATTATACAGTTAAGCTTAAAAGTTATCAACACAATATCTAAAGCTTTTAGAGTGGTTTTGGCAATTAAATTGCAAACTTAAAAAAATCCAAAAGACAGTTTTTTTAAAAGTCACATGAGTACAACAAATCAACAGTTGAAACTGACATTTAACGGAGTTTTTAAAATAATGTAAGACACTTCCTAGTGGTAATGGTAAAAGAAATTGAGCAGTCAGAAGCTCCTTAGATGCTTTAGAAACATCTATAATGCCGCCGGGCGCTGTGGCTCATGAGGTCAGGAGATCAAGACCATCCTGCCTAACACGGTGAAACCCTGTCTCTACGAAAAATGCAAAAAATTAGCTGGGTGTGGTGGCGCACTCCTGTAGTCCCAGCTACTCGGGAGACTGAGGCAGGAGAATCACTTGAACGCCGGAGGCGCAGGCTGCAGTGAGCCGAGATCACACCACCGCACTCCAGCCTAGGTAACAGAGCAAGACTCCGTCTCAAAAAAAAAAAAAAAAAAAAGAAAGAAAGAAACACAAACATCTATAATGCCTCATACCTCCTTCCTTAGCCATCAATCACACTGCAGTTATAAATAACTACCGGTTATCCATCATAATAAACAATCTTGTTTATCTCAGCATACAAAGAATAACCACACTTCTTACGACCAGGGCCACAATACACAGAGAGATAACTGACATTCTTAAACTGCAAAGTAAATAAAACTGCTATAAATCAAATAATAATTTGTAAAGTATTCATAGTATTATATTGTCAAACGGAAACTTGTACAGACCCAAATAACTCAGGACACTTTGTTTCTTCTTGACTGGTCAGAAGTGTCAAACTCAAAGTACTTGATGTCGTATATACTACTCTACCATTATAAACTGGAAAAATGCTCAACACTAAACCACACAGTAAATTCCATGAAGAAATATCTATAGAAGTATGTTCAAAAACATGTTTCACTAGACCCTAGTTCCAGAAGATATAGTTGAAAGTATCATATAGGACTTTGTCAATGCATATTAGTTTAATGAGCATGAAAGAATCTGAGAAACCCTGCAGTAAAATAACATAATGCTGTCAATCCAATGTCGTTCCTGGAGTGCTGCACCACTTTGAGAAACTCCCAAGCACACACTTAATATAACAAAGCTATAAACCAGAATGTCTCTTGTCTATCAAAAGTTGATCTTAGAATAAGAGTCAGAAACATAGGAACTCCTGATGAGTAACAACAACAACAACAAAAATCTACATAAAGCTTGTTTTTTGTTTGGTTCGTTTGTCTTTTTGAGACAAGGTATGACTCTGTCACCCAGGCTGGAATGCACTAGCATAACCATAGCTCAGTACAGCCTTGAACTCCTGGGCCCAAGAGATCGTCCTGCCTCAGTCTCCCAAGCAGCTGAGACTACAGGCACATGCCACCACGTCCAGATTTTTTTTGTTTTGTAGAGACAGAGTCTGTGTTGCCCAGGCTGTTCTCAAACGCCTGGCCTCAAGTTATCCTTCTGCCTTGGCCTCCCAACAAAGTTTAGGATTTTATGATAATGATGTAAACTCCTGCCTACCTCTTCAGACTCACTTCTTTCCACTCACCATCAACCCTATGTGTTACAGCAGCAGTTCCCAAACCTCAGTATGTATAAAAATCACTTGGGGAACTTTGGAGAAAACCATACAAACTTTTGGTGCTTCTCACCTCCAGATATCAATTCAGTGTATCTGGGAAAGGTGTCACAGAATCTGAATTTTGACATGTGGTCCACATGATTTTGACCACATTTCAGAAATTCTACTCCAGTTTCAGTAGAGTGAACTACTAACTTTGCTCCTTTACAAATGCTGTTCCCTTTACCAAGAATATCTTTCTTGTACCTTGTCTTTTTCATGCCTAAAACTTGCCAAAATACTCATCTCCTGAAGTCTCTTCCATCTTTCTCTCTAGGTAGAATGAATGGACTTTGTGCAACATAATGTGACAGTTAAGGCCGTGGAATTTAGAGTCAGAAAGACCTGAGGTCCAAGCCCCAGCTCTGTTACTTTCTACTATGTGATCAAATGACATTTTCTTAACTCTTCAAAGTTTCCATGTCCTTGATCTGATGGAATTAGGAATAGTATCTATACCGTAGAGGGCAGTTCTGAGGAATAAAAGCATGCAAAGCAGTAAGCACAGAGCCTGTGAGCATTCAAAAAATGTTATGTACCATCAATAACAAAATCTCATTAATTATTAATTACAAAACACTCCCCCCTTCAAGACTCAGCTCAAATACATCCCGTGACGGCTGCTGACCTGGTTAGCCATTCCCTCCCTTCATATCCCCATGGCATCTTGTACGCTCACACTTCACTGAAAGGTGACTTACACACTTATTTACACTTATCTGATACACCGACCTTAAGATCCGAGGCTATTCTGTAAAAATGTATCTTTTACCTGCGGCATAAAAAAGACACTCAAAATATATTCACTAAAATGAAAAAGAAACCCCACAAGCAATGCTTAACATAAAACAAATGGAAAATAATGTTTGCATTAAACATTATCAGAATCAGAGACAAAGACTAAAAACAAAAACAAAGGAAAATGTAGACAGAATCACAAGAACTAATAAGATATAGGACAGCAATGGCCAAGACAAATCTTTTAGTTGTTTTGATGTACTCCCCATAAGGATGCTTTCCTTATACTAACACAACCCCCTGAAGGAAAGAGCCAAACAAGAGCAGACTGCCATCTTTGCTCAATTCAAGTAACGCTGGAGCTAACGGAGTTGTCATCGACTTCAAGGGCAGATGGCTGGGCCCACTGTGCTTTGCTCACAGTCAAAAAACCGTGAGAAGCCAGGTTCCATTTCCAAACAACATCTTCCTCAATGTCCCACACTCCATTTTTCCCTGTGGGACACTCGGGAGGGTACTTTTATGCACAGACGAAATCTACAGGCTTCTGGATGTTAAGATAGGCATTTCCTTTGATATGTATCCTTTGATACATTTTCCATGAAACAGAAACCAGCTGAAACAAAACCACACAGCTAATTGGCAAAAATACTGTCTAAAAGAATATATGGTAAAAATAACAAAAACTAGAATTGGAAACTAGTTATAACTAGGTCACATTTGACGGCCACCCCTCCACTTGGTGCTCAAACTGCTTTACTAAAAAGTTATATTTCCAGAGATGACTACTTAAAAGATTTTAGAGTCTTCCCCTTCTTCCCTATCTGTCCTACCACAAAAGGTGTGAAGCCATCTAACCCAAACTTACTTATTCAGCATCACTTTCCATTAAGCTATTCCATTTTCTAGCCACAATAATCATTCCTGAAATATATCAAGTCCTTCTTAATGTTAGGCCCTGTATCTGCTGCTCTTCTAGCTAGACAGAATTACCACTACCCCAACCCATTTCTCCAACTGGCAATGTCTCTCCTTTTTCTGTCAGCTGAAATATCATGGCTACTAAGCCCCTCCTCCCTTCCTCTCAGTGCTTGGTATGTATCTTTGCTACAATGACATACTATATTGTAGTCACGTATTTATAGGTCTGCCGCACCCACACAGACACCTTAAAGTTTTAAGTTTGCATTGCTATGCCTAGTAAACATTCAACATTCAAAAATGTTTACAGAAAGACATGAAAAATAAATCTTCACACATTAAATAAACTTAAGCAATAGTGCCAATTTTTTGGGAAATGCATTCCAATCCAAAGGTTTAATTATCTGGCCGGGCACGGTGGCTCACACCCGTCAGCCCAGCACTTTGGGAGCCCAAGGTGGGAGGATCACCTGAGGTCAGGAGTTCAAGACCAGCCTGGCCAATAGGGTGAAACCCTGTCTCTACTAAAAATACAAAAATTAGCTGGGTGTGTGGCGCATGCCTGTAGTCCCAGCTACTCAGGATGCTGAGGCAGGAGAATTGCTTGAACCCAGGAAGCAGAGGTTGCAGTCAGCCAAGATCACACCACTGCACTCCAGCCAGGGTGTAAGAGTGAGACTGTGTCTCAAAAAAAACAAAAAAGTTTAATTAACTTGATTTGGAAACCATATAATAACACAGTTGGGGACAAAGTAATAAATGTCAACATCTCAGGCTGCACATGAGGTAGAGGGGTAGCTGGGAACACAAAATCTTCAAAGAAAGATGTGTAAAACTTCTATAGGCTTCTGGATTGAGAAATCTAAACTTCAATACCTTTTCTTCAAATTTAAGAAACTACCTTTCCATGTATCCTTCCAACTAATCTACTAGGAAAAGACAATTTGATACCTAATAGTTACAATTTTTTAGTAAGAGAATATATATTAAAGATAAATTTAAAACAGAAAAAAACAGCTAGTAAAGAAAGGTTTATCTTTCCATGAAAGGGTTCTTCACAAGGTTCTTCTAAATTCTGAATTTTTTAGTACATTTTGAGTTAGCTGTTGCATGCTCATAAAAATGAATTACCATATAAAATGGCATAGTATTCTACCAAATTATTTTCCCTTTGATTTGAGAGATTAATGGGCACTGTAGAAATAAGACAAATGCGAATCACACCCAAAGATCACCATCTTTTACGTTTTAGTCCTTTCAATCTCTTCTCTGTGTAAATTTATTTTAAAACAATTAAACTAGGACCTAGAATCACAATAATGGCCTGTATCTTTCAAGTAATAGCGGCAGGAAGCAGACAAATTCCTAGGCAGATAGCGGTGGGTCCCTGGTGAAACATGACCTTCAAGTCAAACACAGCTTAAACGCAGTAAACTGAGCTGCTAGGGCACCTGAAACTGAGCTGCTAGGGCACCTGACCGGAGTGAGAATCTTTATTCCCGTTTGCCTGCTCTTTCCTTAGTGGTTCTTTCCGAATAAGACTAATTTTTAACTCATCATATGTTGCCTTTCCCAAGGCTACCTACAGCCCGTATCTCCCCAATTCTGAGTCTATAAAAACTCCAGAGTTAGCCACAGTTGGGGACAACCCACCTTTGGGAAGGGGCTGCCCACTTCAGGTCCCCTCTCTGCTGAGCTGTTCCGTCGCTCAATAAAACTCTTCTCCACCCTGCTCACTCTCAGTTGTCCATGTAACCTCATTCTTCTTGAACGCAGGAAAACCACTTGGGACCCACCAAACGGAGAATTCAAAAAGGGGTGTAACACTGTACCCCTCCCTCCTGCTTACCCAGCAATGGGGGAGAAGAAATTGCTGGGCGTGACACGCCACCACTCGCCAACGCTGTGGGCAGCAGGAATGAATAAGAGCTGTAGTGCTTCTCGAGAGCCCAGACCTCGGGACTCTCCAAAGCAGGGCTGTAACACGCACCTGCTTGCCAAGCCCTGGGCGGTGGGAACAACAGAGCTATGACACCCTTGGGGATCTGCAGTTCATGGCATCTCTCAGTTTTCAGGCACCACCACATTCCCCTAGTCTGGACACTGGCGCCTTCCATGGAAGTTGCTTGTGGCACACTGGGTCCAGCTGCAGCCTTGCACGGAGCCGGCACCTGTGTCAGTGCCTGGAGCTGCCCGCCTGCTGCAGCAGCTGACCTGCCTGGCTGTGTGCCGTGACCAGACCCAGACCCTGCACTCGGCTCATTCACACACCTCTTGCCGTTCCATACCTGTCTTGCTGGCAGAGGCCCGTAGCAAAAATCAAGTGCAGCCTGCCAGGCCGAGTGGGCAGGGAGAGTCCAAGTGAGACTGGAGCCCAGCGAGGCCCAAGCAGGGACACTGCTGGCCCCAGAGGTCTCCCGCCAACAGGAAGTGGCACCCTCCAAAAAAAATTCTGCATCACAAGTAACATGTTCAATTCTCCACGTCACTATTCTTTGAAAACAATTCCAATAGCTGCGTTGCCATTCTTATAAACGTCCTATTTATAGTTTAATCGCTCATTTTCTACATTGTTGAGTATTTCTTGCTTTCTTTCTTATGTTTATTACACCTCCTTTGTCCATTTCAGTGTTTTCAACCCAACGGCGGTTCTGGGTCTTCACCCAATGGGTTAGTGGGAAATTCAAGGGGCTGTTTTTGGTCATCAACGATGGGGAGGATGTGTTACTAGCATTTCATTTAATGCCCAGTAACCAAGATGCTAAATGTCCTGTTAATATACAGGCATGCACCCAAATATCCACAACTGGCTTGCTAAGAATCTCTTGTTCAGGAAAGCAACACAAGGCTGCTCTCTGTGGTGTGGCCACAGGCAGGACCCAGAGGACCTCACCCATCCACACACACACAGGAATCTCCCTGAGATGAAAGAGCTCAATGGGCCCAATACAGATTGCAGTAACAGACAAGAGAAGCATAATGGGTCCCTTTGGGATTTAAACTGAGGAATACGCAAAAGTCTGACCAATCTGTAAGAGATAAACATCAAGCCAAACAAGGATTTTTGGCATCACAGCATGAGAAGTTCTACTGACCTTCTCCCCAGTGAAAATTATTAAAAACAACCACTTAAAGTCTCTACAAATGGCCCTAATGGCAAAGGGCAAATGAAGAAACACCTACACAAATTCCACAAGAGAGACTATTTGAACCAAGATCTACTGAACCTCCTTCCAACCTCACAATTCAGTGAGGCTGACTCCACTCCAGATTGCTGTAGCCAGAAACACAGAGCTCCCTCTCTATCCTGCTTCAGTTAGAGGGCTTCCTTTCCAGGAAGAGCAGGGCATCAGCATCTCTCATCCTGCTCCCGAAGCCTGTTTCTGTGGTTAAGTTCCGAAAGACTGAAGTTGAGAAGTAGAGATTCCCATCTTTTGACCAACCCTTACTTGCTTAAAGGCAGCTCTACCTTGGGTGGACCACACTGAGAATACTGGGGCCCTAATCACCCTTGTGCCGGCTTGTGAGCCCATGCCAAGAGATGCAAGCTGAAAAGATTTCAGGTTACTAACTTATTCCCACTCCTCCACCCCCTACCCAGAGCTCAGTGTTTAAAAAAATACAGAAGACATCCTAGGCAGCGTGGAGAGGTTGCAGTGAGCTGAGACCGAGTCATGGCACTCCACCCCGGGCAACAGTGAGACCCTGCCCCCCTCCCCCCCCCCCCCACACACACACACACACACACACACACACACACAAAACAGAAGAGAAGAAGACAGCTGAATAGAATTACTAGACATAAGCTCAAAAGAGGACTTCAACAATACTATAAACCAACTAAATCAAACAGATATCTAAAGAACTAGGCCTGGCACAATGGCTCACACCTGTAATCCCAGTACTGCTGAGAGGCCAGGGTGGGAGGACCACTTGAGGTCAGGAGTTCGAGACCAGCCTGGGCAACATAGCAAACTCCATCTCTACAAAACAATTTAAAATTAGCCAGGCATGATG
>NW_016806659.1:2800913-2803233 GCF_001698545.2 Rhinopithecus bieti
CCTCCCCCACCCACCCACACACACACACACACACACACACACACACACACAAAACAGAAGAGAAGAAGACAGCTGAATAGAATTACTAGACATAAGCTCAAAAGAGGACTTCAACAATACTATAAACCAACTAAATCAAACAGATATCTAAAGAACTAGGCCTGGCACAATGGCTCACACCTGTAATCCCAGTACTGCTGAGAGGCCAGGGTGGGAGGACCACTTGAGGTCAGGAGTTCGAGACCAGCCTGGGCAACATAGCAAACTCCATCTCTACAAAACAATTTAAAATTAGCCAGGCATGATGGTACGCAGCTGTAGTCCTGGCTATTCAGGAGTCTGAGGCGGGAAGACTGCCTGACCCAGGAGTTGAAGGTTACAATGAGCCATAATTTTCTCACATGCCCGCTATGTCAAAGTGAGCCACAAATACACCACTGCACTCCAACCTGGGTAACAGAAGAGATCGTTCAAAAACAAAAAACAAAACAAAAAAAAAACACAACCTGTATTCAACAATAAAATACATATTCTTATTAAGTACATGGAACATTCTCCAGGATAGGCAATGTGCTAGGCCCTAAAACGGACCTCGACAAATTTAAAAGAATAGCAATATATAAGGTTTGTTCCCCTACCACAATGAAATAAAATTAGAAATCGTAGGAAAAATGTTTAGGAACAATATGAATATGAAATTAATAAAATAATTCCATTTACTAAGCATCAAAGAGAGTAACATACTTAAAAATTTAACAAAGAAATCCAACATGTATACATGGAAAACTATAAATCACTGTTAAAAGCAATTAAACACTTAAATAGACATCCCATGTTCTTGGATGAACAGACCTTATACTATCAAGATGGCAATATTCCCCAAAGTGATCGATAGATTCAGTGCAATCCCCCTATCAGAATCCCAGCTGACATCTCTGCAGAAATCAACAAACTGATTCTAAAATACACAGGCAACTCCAAGGGACCCAAATTGGCTAAAAAAATCTTGAAAAAAAAAAAAAAACCAAATTAGGACTCATACTCTCCAATATCAAAACATACTACAAAGCAATAGTAGTTAATACACTAGTACAGGCACAAGGATAGATGCAGATATGAAAGAGATTTTAAAGTTCAGAAATGAAGCCAAATATCCTATGGCCAACAGATTTTCAACAAGGATGCCAAGACCATTCAATGGGGAAAGAAAAGTCTTTTCAACAAACGGTAATGGGACAACTAGACAGCCAATGCAAAGAATAAAACTACATCCCAGAAAGTCAGGTAGTAATTGCCGACAAGAGTATGGAGAAATCAGAACCCTTAATACTCAGCAGGTGTGAATGTAAAATGGTGTAACCACTGTGGAAAATAGTCTGGCAGTTCCTCAAATGATAATACAGAATTACGTTAGGACCCAGCAATTACCTCCCTAGGAATAAACCCAAGAGAACTGAAAACGTATGTCCACAAAAAATGTGTACACAAATGTTTACAGCAGCATTATTCATAATACCAAAAGAAACAACCCAAATGTCATCAGCTGATGAACGGATAAATAAAATGTAGTATGATCCATATAATGGAATATTATTTACCACAAAAAGGAATGAAGTACTGATACGTGCTACAACATGGCTACACACTGAAAATATTATGCTAAGTGAAATAAGTCACAAAAGACCATATTTTATCATTCCATTTGTAAGAAATGTCCAGAACAGGGACTCTATGAGACAGAAAGTATATTAGTGGTTGCTGAGGACTGTGGGGTGGGGAGGGGTAGACAAAGGGAAGAGGAGGTTAGAAAGGCAACAGCAAAAGTGTTTCTTAGGTGATGAAATTCTAAAATTGACTGTGGCAACAGCTGGGCTACTATGAAATACTAAAGATCACTGAATTGCACACTTTAGGTAAATTGTATAGTATGTAAATCGATCTCGACAGAGCCCTCTTTTGGGCCAGGCACAGTGCTCATACCTGTCATCTCAGGACTTTGGGAGGCCAAGGCAGGCGGGTGGCTTGAGCCCAAGAGCTTGAGATCAGCCTAGGCAACACGGCAAAACCCCACTGCTACTATAAATACAAAAATTAGCTGGGTGTACTGGTGCATGCCTATCATCCCAGCTACCTGGGAAGCTGAGGTCTGGATCATTTAAGCCTGGGAGGTTGAGGCTGCAGTGAGCTGTGATTGTGCCACTATGCTCCAGCCTGGGCTACTGTGTAAGATTCTGCCAGGAAAGGAACGGAGAGCGGAGGGGAGGAGGGGAGGAGGGGAGGAAAGGGGAGGGAAGGGGAGGGGAGGGGAGGGGAGAAGAGA
>NW_016806659.1:2805244-2812013 GCF_001698545.2 Rhinopithecus bieti
TGAGACAGTTTCGCTCTCGTTGCCCAGGCTGGAGTACAATGGCATGGTCTCAGATAACTGCAACCTCTGCCTCCCGGTACGAGCGATTCTCTTGCCTCAGGCTCCCTAGTAGCTGGGATTATAAGTGCCTGTCACCACACCTAATTTTTTGTATTTTTAGTAGAGACGGGGTTTCACCAGCTTGTTGGCCAGGCTGGTCTCCAACTCTTGACCTCAGGTGATCCACCCACCTCAGCCTCCTAAAGTGCTGGGATTACAGGAGTGAGTCACTGCGCCCAGCCCAAGACAGGTGCTTTTTAAAGATCAACGTTGATGCAAAAAAACCCATGATGAACAAAATATTTAAAATGTGAAGACAGGGTAACTGGTACTGGTTTTTCCTTTTCCCTCTGGCTCAAATATAGACTAACACAGCATTGTTACTGATTCTAACTTTAAGATTTTGATATTTTGCTCATTTTTTTGCATTAATTTTGAGTTTTTAAATATCATTTATCTTGATTACTGAGTGTTTTTCAAATCTTGGAGAAAAAAATAAAGCCAACCATACAAGAATAAACAGAGATGTTATTAGAAATGGCCAGTAGGCAGGCCCATCAAAGACAGATGGACAGAACAAGCTCTCTAAACAGAAAGATTTACAGCCCATTACATACATATGTTACAGTAAACTCGTTTTCTTAGTCTGATATGAGACTTGTTCTGTCACCTGTCCGAGATTATTTATAGACATATACAATTATTTTAAGAAAATATAAGTTTCTTTTTTTAATAACTAAAGGAGCTTTCTAATAAAGTGGTTAAGAAACCTACAAAATTACTGGTCTTCAAAACCTTATCAGTATTTCCTATACTGACCACTATCTTAAAGATTGTGTGTGCGTGTGTGTGTGTGTACTGAGTAAATACTATAGATGAAATGAATTAAAAAAAAATACTAGCCTAAATTCTAAAATACAGATGAGGGGTTAAAAAAAAAAGTACCATTATTGGGAAAATTATGCTGTGAGTACCATCTTATGGTAGCAAAATAATGGCCCCCCAAAAATGTCCATGTTGAACCTGTGAATATGTCACTTTACATGCAAGGGACTGTGCAGATGTAATTAAGGTAAGGACCTTGAACTAGGGACATTACCCTGGATTATCCAGGTAGGCCCAATTATAATTAAGAAGGTTCATATAGGAGGGATGCAGGAAGGTCAGAGTAAGAGAGAGATGTGATGACAGAAACAAGAGGTCAGAAAATGAGTTGTGAAGACGCTACGCTGCTGGTTTTGAAGATGGAGGAAGGAGCCTCAGCCAAGAAACGCAGGTAGCCACTACAAACTGAAGAAAGCAAGGAAATGTGCTTTTCCTCAGAGAATAACACAGCCCTGTAACACCTTGATTTTAGTCCAGTGAGACCCATTTTGGACTTGACCTCCAGAATTATAAGATAATAATTTTTTGTTGTCTTAAGCCACCAAGTTGTATCAAGTTGTTACAGCCTCAACAGGAAACTAGTATATTTTAGGCTTTGGACCTGTAATTCATACTGCCCCATTTTTTTTGTTTTGTTCTTATTTGTGAGACACTGAGTCTCGCTCTGTTGCCAGGCTGGAGTGCAGTGGCGCGATCTCCGCTCACTGCAACCTCCACCTCCCGGGTTCCAGAGATTCTCCTGCTTCAGCCTCCTAGGTAGCTAGAACTACAGGCGCGAACCACCATGCTCGGCTAATTTTTGTATGTTTAGTATAGACGGGGTTTCACCATGTTGGCCAGGATGGGTCTTGATCTCTTGAACTCATGATCTGCTCACCTTGGCCTCCCGAAGTTCTGGGATTACAGGCACGAGCCACCATGCCTGGCCTCAGCACTGCTTCATTTAATGCAACTGTACTCTTTTAACATCCCATTACTTCTAAAAAAAAAACTTTTAATGAGAAAGCAAAATCTCTTCTTAAGTCATTTTAAACAGGCAAAAGAACATTAATACAGAACTCAACACTTATATACAGTACAACTGGCACTCTTGAAGTACTAGTGGTTTAGCAAATTAGCATAACCTTCCTGGAGAGGAATTCTATGAAGAGCCTTAAAATGTCTTAGTCTCTTTAATCTCAATTCTCCTGGCAGCTTTCTAAGGAAACAACAAAAAATGATCACAAATGTTTATGTACAAAAATCTTGAAGGCAGCTTCAGGTATTTAATATAACAGCTAAACAGCATAAATTACAACAATTAGAAAATTGCTGAGTAAGTAATGCTGCTTATTGTGAAACCATTAAAAATTATGCTTATTGAGAACCTTCAATAACGTAAGGAAACACCTAAAAGTATAATCTTAAGCGAAGAGATAAAAATAATATATAGGCT
The DNA here is from genome assembly GCF_001698545.2 of Rhinopithecus bieti. NCBI lineage: Eukaryota > Metazoa > Chordata > Mammalia > Primates > Cercopithecidae > Rhinopithecus > Rhinopithecus bieti. Next base: position 2,807,604 of record NW_016806659.1, read on the forward strand.
GGGTGCAGTGTCTCACGCCTGTAATCCCAGCACTTTAGAAGGCCAAGGCCAGCGGATCACAAGGTCAGGAGTTTGAGACCAGCCTGGCCAACATGGTGAAACCCTGTCTCTACTAAAAATACAAAAATCAGCCAGGCGTGGTGGTGCACACCTGTAATCCTAGCTACTCGGGAGGCTGAGGCAGGAGAATCGTTTGAACCTGGGAGGCGGAGGTTGCAGTGAGCCGAGATCACGCCACTGCACTCCAGCCTGGGACAGAGCAAGACTCTGTCTCAAAATATACAGATATAGATAGAAAGATAGATACAAAAATATATATAGTAAAATCTCAAGTAAAGTTAAAATATATACACATCATATACACGGGACAGAATGAAACTGCAGGAGAAATAATGTGAAAAGGCTCACAGTCATTTCTGTAGTTGGAATATGCTGGTTTTGATTTTTTTCTTTAAACTTTACAGATACAGGAGCACCTCAACTTATTATGGGGTTATAGCCTGATAAACCCATAGTAAGTTGAAAATATCATTAAGCCAAAAATGCATTTCATACTTCTAACCCACCAAACATCACAGCTTAGCCTAGCCTACCTTAGATGTGCTCCAAACAGAGGTAAGGTCTACAGTTGGACAAAATCACCCAACACAAAACCTATTTTATAATAGAATGTTGAGTATCTCATGTAATTTATTGAATACTGTGAAAAACAGAATGGCTGTATGGGTACTCAAAGTATGCATACAGCACTTGCAACATCACAAAGTTGAAAATTTTTAAGTCAAACTATTGTTTAAGTCTGGGACAGTCTGTGATTTCCAAATTTTCAAAAACAGGCACATTTATTTATTTAGAATCCATATTATTTTAAAAAAATAAAGATGCTTAGGGTAACCTGAACTTGTAACTGCACCATGAGGCCATGAGATGACTACCCTACTGGGTCCTAAACTGACAGTGGTTAATCTCTGAATGCTGTTTCCAAAGTGGAAACTTAAAATATCACACACTAAATGCACTGACTGTAACAACATACACATTATTAAGTAACTTCCAACTATCATTAATTAAAATATTGGAATTTACTCTGAATGTTTAAAAGCACAGGAAAAAACCTGAGTGACATCAAAATATACAGAAGATGAGCCTTTTCCACACCCACATTTAGTTCTTTGACCTCCCCTACTCCTTACTGACCCCACTTCAGTTACACTGGCTCCTTGAAGACATCAAGCACACTCACCTTGGGGTCTTTGCCAGGGATGTTCTTCCCCTAAACGTCCATATCCACATGGCTATTCCTTTGCCTCCCTTCACACCTTGGTTCAAATGCCACTTTCTTAATAAAAGGCCTATATGGTCCCTATTTAACACCAAAGCCTGACCTCCATCCTTTGTTCTGTTCTAATTATCTGTTTTCTTCACAGCATGTTACCTTCTAGCAAACTACCCAATTAAAAAAAAAATGTTTATTGCTTAATGTCTTTCTCCCCCTACTGGAAAAACATACCTAAGAGAAAGATTTTAACTTCTAGTCACTGATAAGTCCAAAGCACCTGCAAAAAGAGTCTGACACATATTAGGCGCTTAATAAATACTTGCTGAATGTATGATATACTAATGTACTGTCAAAGGACAGAGTCAATAATATAATCTCTAATCATACCTACTAAAAATTGGACAATTTTCTGCATATGTGTAATCAAGAAAAATATAAGGCATAGAAAGTTCTTAAATCTTTCCATCTTTATCATTCCTATTTGTTTCAGTCATGTCTACCGAAGACTTAAGGCGAATTTATTGAAAAATTTCCCAATTTTATCTTGTTAACATGATGTATAACCAGAAAGGCAAATAAAGCAGTTCTGAAATATTTATGTATTAGGCCAAATATGTTAAAATGTACACAAAACCCAATATTATTCTGTATTATTAAACAGAAACAGCTCTTAAAATTATATTTGCGGGCCAGGTGTGGTGGCTCACGCCTGTAATCCTAGCATTTTGAGAGGCTGAGGCGGGCAGATCACTTGAGGTCAGGAGTTTGAGACCAGCCTGGCCAACATGGTGAAACCCCGACTACCAAGAAAACAAAAATAGCTGGACGTGGTGGCCTGTGCCTGTAGTCCCAGCTACTCAGGAGACTATGAGGTGGGAGGATGTCTTGAGCACAGGAGGTGGAGGCTGCAGTGGGCCAAAATCTCACCACTGTACCTCCAGCCTGTGTTACAGAGCCAAGACTGTCTCAAAAAAAAAAAAAGTATTATTACATACGTTATACACACCATAACAGTTCAAAATGAGAAGGGCAAATGCTGACATAAATTTTGACAGGTGATAACCCCCGTAACCTTCAAGTAGTATTCCTTCAGATTCCAAATTCTCAATGCCCCACTACGACATTATTGCAAAATAGGGAAACTTAGTCAAATATCAAAGGCCGGGCCCATTTTCTGAATCAATACTCACAGTTGAAAGCTGCCCAACATTTGAAATGTGACCCAATCAGAATGTATTTCACTGTGATTTCAACAGTAACCAGACCATCCCTATTTATTTTTCAAGCAGTTTTCTATTAACTTATGCTCCTTTTCTCTCAGAGATTAAACCCTAAACTCTTGTCACAGAGATTCTGTAACTCCTATAACATAACAGGTCTCACAGAATGCAAGGGAAAAGCCCTCCCAAAGATGTTGGTTAGCCAATACCTCTGAATGACGTTCTACACTTCCAGTGTCTGATCCGGAGTGTTGCTCATTTACATCATCCTCACCGTCTGACCCTGAATCCCGTTCATCCTGTACTGGGGTAGCACCACCATCATCTGATTAAAAACAAAACAAAAACCAACTTATGGTGTAAGATGAATGACATCTACAGTGAAATGAACACACTGAATCAAGAATAACGTAAATGCAACAGTTACCACTGAGGAAGCATAACTAAAGATGCTAATATTTTGAATAAAACAATACTCATACAAATACCAACAATCATAACACGTACTGTGAAATATGTGGCAGCAAAACTACACCATAAAAACAATTTGTAGCTTAAGAAACAACACTAAACACCAAGTCAACAATTTATTTCAACTTCATGTTAAAATTGGGTCTGTCTTTCTCTCCAGGGCATTTACCACCTTCTAATATTACTACCTGAAGTTATTTTGTTTAACGTGGGTCTTCTTCACTTGAAAGTGCCACAAGAACAGGGATTTTGGTTCACTGCTAAATCTCTGGAGCCCAGAACACTGCCTAGTACCTGATATACAGTAAGTATTTTACAAATGAAGAACACAAGGAACTCCAGTCCAAAACTACTGAAAATTTCTTCAAGAAAAGCATATATAAAATGGTAAATAAAAACTGTTACCCAACTTTCTTTAATATTTTTGTTGAAATGGGGTCTTGCTATGTTGTCCAGGCTGGTCTCAAACTCCTGGCCTCAAGCGATCCTCCTGCCTTTGCCTCCTAAAGTGCTGGGATTACACCCAGCCCCAATGCTTTAAAAATACAGAGTAAAATTGTATTGAGAGGAAGTTAGGGTTGAGAAGATAGGAAGACTTAACAGTTTTATAAAATAAGCAAGTTTTAAAATGAAGTAGTCAACTACAGGAAAACCAAAACATTCTCTAAGAATGAAATCACATTCTCCTTTAGGCAGCCACATGGGGAAAAGAAAAAAAAAAAAGAAGAATCACTATGATTACTATCATATTAATGAGCTAATCTACTTAGCTAAGAACAACATATGGTCATGATAAAAATAATAGTTTTGAAGTTTAACAATTATGCTGCAACAGTGGGAAGACAGGGAAGAAGGGGGCACATAGGCTAAAATGTCCTAGCATAACAGAACATCATTAGAGAATGCCTAAAAATGATGCAGCAAGAGAGTGCATGAATTAGGAATACACAGGTAAACCCCCCAAACAGCTAAAAGAATGTGAAGTGGGTGGAGGGAGTAAGTCAGGGAACTGCTATTTTTCTGTTACCTCTTTTAGTACTTAACCTATGTACAGGTATTACACATAATTACTTTTTTTTTTTTTTTGCTCCTTTTGCCCAGGCTGGGGGGGAATGGGGGGATCTTAGCTCACTGCAACCTCCACCCCCCGGGTTCAAGTGATTCTCCTGCCTCAGCCTCCTGAGCAGCTGGGATTACAGGCGCCCGCTACCACACCTGGCTAATTTTTGTATTTTTAGTAGAGAAAGGGTTTCACCATGTTGGCCAGGCTGGTCTCAAACTCCTGACCTCAGGTGATGTGCCACCTCAGCCTCCCAAAGTGCTGGGATTACAGGCGTGAGCCACCGTGCCCGGTCCACTTTTAAAAGTAACTTAAAACACAAATGAATGGAAAAAAAACTATTTTGAAAGTATCAGAAAAGTGTTTTTTTTTTTTTTTTT